>NW_017100321.1:1434147-1451721 GCF_001263275.1 Habropoda laboriosa | reverse complement strand
CAGCCGCTATATAACTGAAGAATTGCCGTGTGAGGTCGGTCGGTAAAAATACCAACGATATTATTGAGTGACTCCGAGGAATAAGCGGCATGCGAACCCCCGTTGTAACGATGACCCCTGGTCGCGTGAAATTGATGGAAACAAACGAGCACGGGGTCTACCGGCGTGATTACTCTTCTGACGTTATCTGGCTGCGTCGTATTTTCGGACACGTGCGCGCCGCCGCCGCCACTGTTCATTTCTCGAGCGATGATTATTATCGCTCGTTACGCAAACGATCAAGCGTGCTCGTGCAGGACTGTTATACTTTTAGCATATTATTTCAGAGGCTGGGTAATTAACAGAGTTTGACGGCCAACGATAGTGTTTTGTCTGTGTGATAAATGCAGACTGGAGATGTAGCGAATTAAATGGTTCGGTATGAGCCTATATTGATAAATATGTATGGAAAAATTGGTCGAAGTATTCTATAGTAGTTATCAGAGATGATGAATGATAATTTCCTTAGACGATAAATATCTTTTCAACTATAAATAGAAAGTAGTACACAATCATCCCCTGCAGTCACATGAAGACGAAGCATCACGTTCAAGAATGATGCAGCAAAATGTTTAAGGCAAACTTACACTAATTCACCGTATCTGTCAACCATATCACAATCCCGCTTCACGTTCAGAAAAAGCCTTGAACTTTCGATATTCAGATCGCGATCACGCAGCGAGCGGATCGCACAAGTAAATCAAGCTTTGAAACGGCGAGGAGGCTCGGCGAACCATATTGGATCAGGCCATACCCGTCCATGACTAGACTTCATTGGAAATCAGGCTTTATCTCGAAGCGTGTATTGAGTAATCGTCTGAGTCGTAGAGCATCGTTGCGAATCGAGCCTTATATCCCGTTCGAATGGCATCGATTAATATTCGAACGAATTGAGATCGTGCCGGGAGTAGAGTGGTAGCGTCAATCAGGCTTTGGAGACGGTCAATTGTGCGTCGAGCTTTAGCCTCGGCTCACGGAACGAATAATTTGCATCGTTCCAACGAATCGAATCTTAACGCTCACGATTTGCATCACTGTACTCTGGTTACGAGCTGCAATCTGAATCTTCTTCCTATCTAACGACGTTCCACGGACGATGATCCACTCGTGAAATGAAAAATGACGGATATAATGGCGGCGGTTTCGAAGGGGGCGAGCGACATCTAGTAAAGTGGTGGTGGTGGGGATTCGCGCAGCACGAAAGGAGCAGAACGCGCAACACGCAAGGAATCACGGGAAGCAGAAACGTATAGACGAACGCGTCGATGGTATATTATACACGGAGACGATATATTCCACCGTACACGCCTACGTGATGTCATGCGCGCGTCAGAAATGCCGACCTTGCGGCTGCGGCTCAAGTCAGTGCACGCGTAATGTGATGCATTTGTATTGGCCAAGCCTTTCGGCCGATCCCACCATCGTTCGCGCTGATAAGCATACCTACGCTTCGCAACCTATATGCATGGCTGAACGTACCGCCCGGTATGTAGGTATATGTGCGAGCGGACCATACAGAAGATCGTCGCTCTCTGGTGACTATGCTATTGGGTCTGTTGCAGAGGATACCGAGTCGAAAGGAAGATCTAGTCGTGGAGAAATCTTTAAGATTATCTCTGAGTGATTTTATAGAAACGTTGAGATTATTAGGAATGTTGATTAATCGTGAAATATTGAATGTTTTAGTGTAGGTTCGAATGCCTGTGCTGGTGTACATCGGGAGATGTTTTAAAATGGAAAGATACCAAAGATGGCATGGATTTTTTTCTTCTTCTAAAGATGCTGGATGTTCTCTTCACTTTCATAGAGTAAATTGAAAGTGTCCCATGAGAATGGTCGGTGAAGGATAAGTAATTGTATAAATCTTGGTAGTGATTTATTGTGAAATAAAGAGAAACATTTGTGTCATTGGCGAATTAATTAAAAAAAATATATATATATACATATAGTCCGTTTTTGTTCAGGGTATGATGTAAATTTTAGTGGAATTTGGAATTAAGAAAATCCAAATAATCTTTGAACCGACTGATCTATTTAAACAAGAGGCGAAGATTGCGATGACTATTTTTAGCATCTCAACGTGACTGATCTTTCTAAACATATCTGAAGTTCTACGATGCTACTATATAACACACCAGTAACGATCACTTTTCGCGTCGCCAGTCTGCCAGTGTCATAGATAACGGAGTAGGTCGGCTTACGACTTTTACGTTTCCGGCGCCAAAAGGATTCTCGTTGCACGTGCTCGTCTGTGCTGGATTAAATAACATGCCACGGAAGTGCATCCAAGACATCGTATACACCGGCTTATCGCATATTTCAGATATCAAAGGAAAACGTTCTCAGTTTCGTACGGCGAGATCTATTTGATCTATAATTAACCTTAACAACGATTGTATTTCTGTTATATTAAACACAGTACATACTGGGTGGCACACATAAAACTCAAGCGTAAAGTACAGTTTTAAAGTTACATTTTATACAGAGATAACTATGCTGATATATGTGCAAATACGGTGAATTAAAAATACTACTTATTTACCATACCAAATATAATACAAATGTACAGTACATTATTACCAAATAAAACTACAACACTGTAATAAAGAGGAATCTAAAATGATCATTTATTCAATGAAAAATAATACTATTAATAAAAAAAATTAACAAACATATAACCTATCCTGCTACTTATCCTAAAATTAATATACAAAATTGCTGAATTTGTTTCAACTATAAAAATTCACAAACCTCACTTTTTAATCGTTTTATACAAACATAACCTCAATTGCCCCCTGTTGCAATGAATTAAACATGATTCATGAAAGAAATCTAACGAGATTTTCACGTACACGAAACTAAAGGTGTTCCAGCCTGAACTCACCCCAAGGAATTTTTATTTTGACGAGACGAAAAGTTCGCCACTCACGGACATTGTATTGAGTTAACAGCGTTGGATGCATGCCAGGGCTTAAAGCTGGCTTAAATCAAATCCAACGGGTGATCCGCTGTCGGCGAGTGGCTCATTCGTACTACTGTCAAGCTCACGCTGGCACGTGTCAATTCTCGAGCCAAGAAAACTGACCGATTGAGTCAGTTTTCCGTCTCCCCCAATGCCCCCTGTTCGACCAGCCGTCGGCTGTTCGATATAGGCGGCCATATTTCGGCGGAGATGCCGATAGGCGCGCTATAGCTACGTTCCGCTAAAAACGGTCGCTGAGTCAGTATCAAAATTCACTCGAAAGTTTGCCACTTTTCTTACACTATGAAAAATCATAAAAATTTTCAGGATTTAATTAGAATTTTTTACACAACTATCTGTAATGTATAATGTGATTAGAAATTAGTCAAGCTAAGTATGCTTAAAAGTCCATACACAGACACAGGTAACAAAAATCAAGATTTTCAATGGAGAAAGGGGAAACCAGAGTAGCCTATGAATAAACTTCGTCATATTTTCTATTCAAATGAACGGTAGAGTAACGAAAAAGACACACGACAAAATCACGTTATACGATCGCATTAAGGCCAATATTCGCTATCGGTGGAATAATTACCAGCGCCACCGTGCATCATTGATGATCGTTAAGAAAACATGGAATTACTCGAATCTCTCTAGCTGTTAACGTCGAAACGTCTATTAATCAGCTGTCAATTTGTAAAGTTGGAGGAAAAAGGACGATGAGAGAAGGAAAAAAAAGAAAGAGGAAAGAAGAGGGGAAAAAAACGAACGGATAATGACGGGTAATCGTTCCAGTTGCGGATACGGACAAGTTTATTGCTACGTGGCGGAATGATAGTGGGTTAATGTGACAACGTTCAGCGGATAGATTCTTTTTTTTCTTTCACCGACGCGACGGGAGAAAAACGACGCCCGAAGGCGTCGGGGAAAATTACGCTGAATTCGTTTCACGGTAGGAAATACCACGCCTACGAGATAACAAGAAATCATTGGACGATTCAATGACGATGAGGACGCGATGAGACTCTTGGTGCGTTGGTAGTAGTTTTCCTCATGGTTCTCCCCGGCGAGGTTCAACGGCGCGAAGGCAGACGCGCTGGAAACGCGACGACGATGAATAATACATTCCGCTCCGCGGTCTGAAGAACGTTCATCCGATTGAATTGGAACGGCAATCGATCGTTACCGAGAATTAGAAGAAGCTGCGGGAAATTTTGTCCAAGGATACCCGCAGGATTCCGCGATATTCGATTTCTTATGGACATTTTACTGTGTTTGAAAATAACTCATGTACTATACGTGTTAATTGCGAAATTAAAAAATTGAAAAATTTGAAAATTTAAAAATCTGAAAATTTAAATATTCGAAAATTTAAAGATTCAAAAATATTTAAATTCGAAAGTTTGAGAATTCAAAAATGAAGAAATACAAAAGTTTGAGAGTTGAAAATTCATGTCGTTTTACGCGTCTGTTTATCATGAAGAATACTGGTAATCGACACGGACAGCGGGGCTGATACTTTCCTGTGTTTTTGCGTGGAAAGAATCATGGAACGAATTCCGCGCGATCCCGTACACGGCTCTCGGTCACGGATTAACCAAGTTACGCAGAATTCCACGGGAAAGCACATCGCTGCAGGCTTCGCGGCTCAAGGTTCTAAGGAAGCCTGTTTGCGCATAGTTCTGGCAATCTCGTTGCAGATGAAAGATAACCGGCGACCAATCAGAGCCGCCGGCTCATTTCAGGAACATTCAGCAGGTTCCGATAACGTGGCTTTGATCATTAAGGTCTACCAAGAAATTGCATGAATTTGAACGTGATTTAACCGTGTGTCATGCATCTTCTACGAAAACCAATGAACACGCGATGGAAAACATTGAAAAACGATGCAAAAAAATGATGCAATAATCACACTGTTCGAACAATCTTTTTAACCTACTTCACAACAGACATTTATAAAAATTGTAAAACTGTCGAAATCCCATATTATCGACCCAGAAGACCGCACTCAATATTAACGCACCACGATGCTTATCTTGCTACCTGAATAATTCAGAACCGTTGAAAATTTACGCGAGAAACAGAGATTATAGAAGAGATTCTAAAAAAAAAAGAAATCACAAAACTTCGCACCGTCGATACCCATCGTCGAGACATGCAAAATATTGGATTTTTACGGTAAAATAAAATATTTTCCCCCTGCAGGGAAGAAGGGTATCGACCACAAATCTCCGAATCCCGTGAATAAAATCGGTAACCGGTTTCGCGCGCGACTGCGAGAATATAAAGAAGGACCCGGCGTGATGACGATTTCCTTTGAACCGGCTGTCCGAACGTTGTGCCTCTAATACAACACGGATTAACGATCCAGGGAGAGGAGAGGAACATCGGTAAATCGTAATCGCGGAATCGCGAGCGACAGATTCCCTCCAGATTCCACAGGGCCCGTGAGAACCGGACTTAAGGAGCACGTGGGAACTAGGAAGGCTACGTTGCGCCGCCGGTTGACTTGGTAGGCGCCAACCGAACACGACGATCGAGAAGCCTCACTCGCGCCCGCTTCCCTGTCCCTACCTGCTTGCTTACCTCTCTGCTGCCTCTACTATCTTCCATCAAACGGGATTCATCTCTGTAAATCATCCGTGACGCTCGTATTCGGCTCACGTAATACACCCACTTAACGTTCAGGATATAAACTTTCGACTGGGGTTCGCATGCCGGGGCATTTTCACCTTGGCTCGTGGCCGTCGCTTTAAAACCCGCCAGGCACGTACGAGTTGCGTGCACCTACGAATAAAACGCACGGGGAACGGCAAATGTCACGTTACAACCGGGAACAGGGTGATCCTTCGCGAAAAAAAAAATAGGTCGACTCGTGTGAAATAACTTTTTCTCCTTTTGATGACATTTTATTTTGTTTACCATTGAATACTGGGATATTTGTTCATTGCGCATGCGCAAAGAGATGGCTCGGCGGCATCTGTCATAATGGTGGTTTGTCACTGAACACACTTTGTCATTTAGAAACTCGGAAATCCACTGTATGTGTGCGTTTTACGTGTATTTCTTCATTGAAACGTCTAACCAATTATATAAATATGATTTAAACACGCTGTATACTTTCTAAATACGTAAAAATAGTCTAAGCCAAATCGTATATTCCCTAATAGCTGGGGAGGGGAAAAAAAGTTTTTTAGCTGACACGTGTTCATCGGTACGCAGAATACCAAGAATAATAAAGAGATGCTGCTTAGAAATCGCTGGATTCGCCAGAGACCGTCCACAGAGGCGAGGTGTAAGTGCCACAAAATGCGGCGAGCGTCGCAATGTAAGCTGGCGACGAAAAGGACAAAAAGAGCAACGGAAAAAAAGGCAGGAGACATCACGAGGTAAAAGGCGCAGAGAGAAAGAAAGAGAGAATCGAGAGTGGCTGGTTCACACGATCCAATCGCATCAAGACTTCTCGTCTTGCTTTCGATACTTCTCCCTCGCCCTCCCCGCCGCCCCCATCCCTATGGTATGGAACTCTCGTCGGTGGCGGTGTAATTCCTTTTTTCCCCCGTGACTTGTTACAGAAACACGACGACGAGTCCGGCAGAGAAACGGAAGGCCGGCGCCTTTTTTCAGGATCCAATCGTACGACCGGTAAACTGCTGACGAAAAGAGTAAAAACGTTACGTTCGAGTGGCGTGTAAACGAGTATATAAAAGAAAACGAACGATACAAGGGGATTTCGCTTCTAGAGAGTATACGAGGATACTAAAAGAAACACCGTGACTTTCATGGAGATGCTGCTTAAACAAAGAAACCACATACTCGTACAAGACTACACGCGAATCGTTAACTACGGTAATACGGACAAGAGAGAACAAAAAGGAATACACTTGTTTGTATTCCACTAGACGATAAACACTAGCGCCCCCTGTCACCATTACTTTAAAATTTCCATGCCCGTGGAATAATTCGAATCACGCGAAATTATGCAACCTTAGATCGTTGCACGTACGCCTATTTATTTACGAGCCGGCCTCGTAAAAAGTCCAGACAGGTTTCACAAATTCGTACCTGGTAAAAAAGTAAACCGCTTAACGGCATCACGTTTCTACAATAAAATTCCGCGGACGTCGACAACGTTGTTTCGACAGCAACGAACGAAACCGTCTAACTGAGGTGCGCGCGCACACACACATGTCCAGGCTAATGTAACGGTCTCGTTACCAACGTAAACAAACCGCACGCTATCGATCCTTTGCGCGTGTGTTGGTAACGCTAGAAGCACGAGCCTTCCAAGAACTTGACAGAAGTTCAATCCCTTGCAGGTGGCGGTACAAAGTTTCACTTACTGACAGACGATACGTAAACATTGCCGTGCTTCGTTTTCTAACGAACTTTAACACCTCCCTGTTTGTGCCACCATCGTTCCTTTCCCATAATTCCACAGTACTGAAAACCGTGACCGGTGCGATTTCAAAAGCAACTGAAATTCGATCAGGATACCATACGACGGGAATTAATTTATCGCTAGTCATGTTCCGTTGTGCCAACAATGTTTTGGCTGTCACATCGAACACACGCCAGTCGCGTAATAAAACGAGATGATGGTGCATTAAACCGGATTACACGGCGTTACGGAACTCAAAGGCTTTTCGTCGTGAACAGGGGTTATCCTATCCCAGTTACATGCAAAAAATAAAAATCGATTTTTTCACCGTTTTACACGGAATAACACTCTTACCAACACATCTGCATTAATGATATACCGACTGAATTAAAACATTTATATATTTATAGAAATTTAACGACTATATAAATAGTAGGTTAAATATTTGCAAAGATATTTCCGAAAATGATCTCAATTAAAGGGTTCCAGAGGTGGTTCACTTCAATCTCGAGAGAGAGAAAGACAGAGGAAGAGGAAGGGGAAGCCGCAACCTCGGACACTGGTCATATGTTAAACTACTTAAGTAAACGAGATCTATTTTTCACGCCCATCTGCCGGTAACACGGCACACGTTTCACAATCCCTCGTTCATTCACCAAATCCAGACGCCGTCAAGCGTCACGCGGAGAAAGGTAAAGCCTTGAGTGTCTGGCTGATAATTGTCGACCAATGTTTGCTCGAGGATTATTCATTCATCCGAATTCGAGTGTATTTCCCCCCATTCGTGTTATATCAGTCGCGAGAACGTCACGAGTTTACCTTTTACCTAGTGACGTTGCAAACCGCCGGTATGCATCGTGTTGTAGGCTCTTTTTTATCGATCGAACATCACAGGCTGCGAAGTGTAAATTACATATACCACGCTGGTAATTTCTCCGGCCCCCATAGTGGTATTAAGAGAGCGTCGCCTACATAATCAATGGCCATCAATAACCCAGTCGGAATTAAAGCCCACGGTTTACATTGTTTCATTTGGATACAATGTAGCTCGAGTTCGAGACATGATCGTCTGTGAATATCGGCTCAGAGTAGTCACGCACATTCCCTATGTTTTGATGCTGTTGAATACGAGACGCGACGGTGACGGTGACGGCGACGACATCGACGTCGTCGCTGTTCGCAATTTCTCCGTCCGACAGATAAACGTTCTACACTCGTGCACACATTACACAGACACAAATAATTTCTGCTGTCACTTAGGCGAAATTAACGCATTCTTTCGCGACTTGATCACGCGGGATTCATCCGCGTGTATCTGCATACAATGTCAAACGGTTGTGACCGTCGGCGTTATTGTCGTCTCGTCCCGTAATTAGATTCGTCGGACGCCTTTACACGTGTATTTACTTGTCATCTTGGCTTACATGCGTGCACGGCTTTTCATGGGCGTGCGCCATGTCGACGCACTGTTTGACCCTTGACTGACGCGTTTAATAAAACAGCCTCCGATACGATTTTAATGACGTCCAACATAACCTTGATGGCGACTAACTTTTTGCGGTCCAAGCATGCCTCCTGTCGTGCACATAACTAATTAGATTAACGTTAAATTATAGATTATCTTATAAAATGTGACTTTTTTTGTTTCATTATTGCTCCTAAATAAGTTGGGCTTGTTATGTGAGATACATATGTGGACCGTAAAAAGTAAAAACACTGCAACACTAGGGACACATCGTTCTAACTTCTTTCTGCCTAAAGGATCGCCTGATTTCTCCTGGAGAAAAGTTATTCAGATACGCTGAGACGGGAAAGTCCGTTCGTAGACATGATTCCGATTATTAGACGAAAGAAAAATAAATAATACGTTGATAAAGATCATCTATGTTTCTTACTACGTCGCGTAAACTATTACCCCTGCGCGAGTGGATGTTACGCGCATGCGTCAGATTCGTCTATTGCGAGTAAGTATTGTTTACCCGCCGCGATCGTGTTCAAACAGTGTGATTCCTTCTTCGTAAGATTTATTCATCCGTAATGCCAGTAACACAGACGGTCATTGCCAGTGAGAGAAATTTCGCGACTCCATCGCGAGATAAGAAAACATGAAGAAAGGGGCGCGTCGTGAAAAAAAAAAATCATGAACAACCGCCTTAATGCTGAGTCGTACGCGCGAGAATCCGGCGTATTGGTGAGAGCAGATCCCGTGAACGTTAACTCATGGGCTTTGTAAGTGTATACCCGATGTGCATGCCGCACATACGTAATGAGGAATCTCGTTTCGTTGCGTCTGGTGACCTTGGAAGCATGCACTGGATAAAAGAGCAAAACCGACAAATAAACGCTTTTGTAATTTTAGATTCATGAAGTCCGAACGAGTTGCCCCCTCCTCACCATCCACCTACCTTTCCTCGCACCCTGCTTCTTTCGCTCTCCGTCACCTAACCTAACCTCTTCACGCCTTTTACTTGCCGACCGAAACAAAGATGGAGATAAAAAAAAACATGGACGCCATAAACTTTGCATATTCCATGACACGTGAATAATCACTGATTGAGTAGATTTAAAGTAGTCAACGGTTTAGTCTTTCATCAGGTAGCACTTTTATCAGTCAAACTCTTAATAATGATGTTTTACGGTTACATTCACGGGTCGCATGTGATCCGGTGAAATTCAAATTAGCGCTCTTCGGCAAACTATTAGCCAGGATGAATGACGGGAACTGTCGATGGACTGCACGATGACTGCATCGTCATCTCGTGTCATCATATGTCACAACATCGCGTTGTCAGTGAATAGAGGCTGGCTCGTCCACAAATTGCAATATTAACTTGGTGATGTGTAACAACGAATCAGGAACGTGACAATGCTACATTATTACACCGTTGGTTAATAGCCGGTGCTAGATAGTAACTATTTCAACAACATCCTCCAGCAAGCCGTTTCAATTTGCTCGAACTTTGCTCTAATGTTAATTGCTCCACGGATAATTTATTGGAATAGCTGACTCGAGACTGACGGCGATTACTGAAAGCGTTAATGCCAAAACTGATCAGACCGTGTGGAATGCATCACACGGTAAAACCACACCTAAACACACGAGGTTCAACAGGTAATACGAGCAGACAGCCTATTTTGTGTATCCTGCCGAGCCCTGTCCGGTCGGTATGATTCAATCATCAATCAGATACCATTATGCTCGCGTCTTAATGAACGGTTAGGCGGTCGAATCTCACTTTCATTGTCGCTGCACTTGCGCAATTCTATTTACTCTAGATTATCTACCCTGCGAATACCGATCTACGAGATAAACATTTAAACGCGCTCAGAAAAGAAAAAAACGAAGCTTTTTGACGTCCATACCTTTTTTAGATTATATAGACACACCGTATACCAAACCTCGATAACCAGAAATGCATTATTCGCAACAACCAATGCATTCCTTTTCAGTCCATTAGTTTCAACTTTTAACACGCTTATTACACGAACCGTTGAAAGGTTCGTTCGGTAAAAAATTACCGACTAGGCATCGAGAGGGAATTGCTAGTTTTTTTTCTTTTTTTTTTTACCAATGCATGATTTTCTCAAGAACGTCGGTAAACTTGCCGCGAGGGGTAGTAGGTTAGGTGGGGGAAAAATCGTAACGCGCGTGAGAGAGGTTCGTCGCAAAGCGATTTGACGCGGCACGGCTCGTTGAACGCGATTGCCGAAGCGATGGAAAATAAAAACGCGGCAAAAACACAAGCAGCTTCCATGCGCATGACAAGAGAAACTACGTGAAGAGAGGGAGAGAGGAACGACGAAGACGTCGCGGAGGTGGTGGTAAGTCGTTTTGTGTCTGCAGCCTGTCTAAATATACGCGGTCCTCTCCTCGGCAATGCAGCCTTTCTCGCGCGAGAAAGAGACGAAGAGAGAGGGAGGGAGAGCCAGTAACGGCTATCTTGGGAGAAATCTCTATGTGTGTGTATGTGTGTGTGTACGATGGAAAAGCGAAAATTACCAGCAGAAATGAACAATGAAGGGAATCTACATAAGAGACTGGCAAAAGCTGCGAAATCTTCGGATGGCGTTGAACACAGTGACGTTTAATTATCGCGTTAGAAATCCATCTAGTTTTCTCGCTTAGGACGCGCGTGTACGGATCGCGGAGACGGATTTCTTAAAATAAACAAGTGCGAGATATCGTATTTCCTAAGTATTCGGGCAAGTCAAAACATCGCGCGGCACTTGTGTTTATCATATCAGCCCGCACTCGTTGCAAATAACCTCACTTTCGGTGGCAAACAATCCAACGACTGGCAATTCGCGTGCTACGATGACTAACCGATCAGTCAGTATTCTTAGACTATTGTTTATGTATTAATTTGTAGGATGGTAAATCAACTATCCACTATATACAGAATTTTTTCCATATAATTTTAGATCTCGTAAGTCTGTAATTCCACTTATGAAATTGTACTCGTGACTAGTGGCTCGATTTAAATTGCAACTTTGACTCAACCGAGTTATTTTAGATTACTCGAATAAGCAAACTATACCCACGAGGCGACAGTTGCGCAGAATCACGAGTCTCATCGAGTGGCGTGCGTCCCTTTTTATTCTCACACTTCTTCAAAGCGGTTCACGTGCCGGTGCCGAATGTAAAGAGAGACCTATTCATAAATCGAGAGGCACGTCCCGGCAAAACACACGTGACTTTCGAACGTATGATCCTTTGAGGTGTGCTGCTGAGTCGCGCATTCCTCCCTATATAAATTCTTCGACTCGAGCCAAGCCAATATAGATGTCTATATATTTGTCATGCGATTAACCGTACCCGCAACGATGTGGAGTAGCGTGATTAACATCGGCTACCACGTGAGCCGCCCTGATACGCGCTACGGAGAAAGGCGAACGGATCTATTGAAAGCACACGAGAGACTGAGCATCGGATTTCCTATCTCGTGCGTTAATTGCTCCGTGGCTGATGCACGATCTTAAAGGTTTTCCAGTTTATTTACGTTCGTAGTTTAATCACAATTAAAGGGGACATGAACGACACCGGAGGACATAAATTAATGACTGTTTATTTTAGGAATTTAATTAAACATTTCTTAAAATAATATACAGTGTGTTTCAATTGTACTGTACCAAAATTTTTAAATAAAAATTATTGTAGATATATTGTGATAATTTAAACCTATACAAATTTCATTGATATCTCGACAAAATCTCAACTTGATACGGCTTTGATAAATCAAAACAGAGGAAGATGTAATCTAAATGATGGCATTACGTAATCCATCTTAATGATGTAATATTCCTATCGTGTAAAATACCCAAATATTTGTACACACTAAGAACATTGAGATAATGTATTGTTTAATTTCATCGAAACTGCGGAAATTTGAATATTAACTTCAGGATGACGTCGTCCATATCATAAACAAAAATAAAACCTAACCTCAACTTCTGAGTTTTGGAACAACCGCTGTTCGACAAGGAAAGCCAAACAGTCGTTAAAGTGTAACCATTTTAGAATGCGTGGTATACATCACACATCGACAAAAATGAAATACAGCACCGAGAATATCGCCGAGCAAAAAATATCTGAGACGTGTAGCTAGACTAATCAAACGACCGCCCATACATTTCACGCGATCCTTTATTCCGGCCAGGCACACGTAGGCACAAAGAAAGGAAACAGAAACGTGGGGAAAGACGCGTTTTGTCACCGTGTGTACGATGACGCGTGAAAACGGTCACATTTGCCGGTCAAGTGATTTCGAGAATTAAAAATATGTCCGAGCTTTCGTAAGGAGGTCGATATTTCAAGGACGAGCCATGCCCTATTTATTTGACCGCGCTCTATTATTGGATTCGAACTCGACCGACAATGGGATCGAAACGAACCTAATAGAATTTACAACGTGGCCGCCATTGACGTGATGATGCGTGCGCGTCGTCCAGAACGTCACGGTGGTACGAAGATTAGCCGCCGAGAGCGCGCTGGACCGGAGAGGAACGATTCTAATCTAACCTTTGATGTAACAAATTGAAAATTAGATTACCACTTGTACCTTTCGTTTCTATAACAAACGGATTTCATCTACAGGATATCGTATAGCGTTGGATTTCATCTGAAAATTGAACGAATAATATTTGTATCAAGATTTTTTCAAAGATCACGATAGCATAGGTTATGGAATACTACTCAATGTTAATTATGAAAACATCGGAGATATTCGAGTCTCGAAAAACACCGATTAACAAAAACGTGACGTGCTAATCAAAATGTTTGCTTTATCGACAGAATAACAATTCCTAACCTCAACATCTTTTCGCACCATCAATTTCTTTTTGGCGCCAATTTTACGTGAGAGAGAGAGAGAGAGAGAGAGAGAGAGAGAGAGAGAGAGAGAGAGAGTGCTAATTCGCGAATGATGTGACATTCCATAAATCATCGTATATCCGACTTTCAATGAGCTTGTGAACGACGGCTAAGAAATGCTATAGTTTATTGCAGCGACGTAATAGAAATATGGTGGGGGGCAGCTACTGTTACATTAAAGCGAGGCAAAATGTTACACTACCCAGGAAGACTATTCTAATTGGTCGCTGCTCACGATCCTCGAGAGGTACAGGTGGCGCAGGACTGCGACCGTCCCAGTAGACGGATAGAATAATTGAAATAAACGAGTTTCATCTTGAATTCATTGCCGACAGTGTGTTTCCAGCCACGAAATAAAAAGCTCGATGGTGAAGGGACTATTACTCGAGACTGTTGACACGCGAGAGCGTGGCCCGTCGTGACGATGCATCGTCACACTGCTTTTCCACGAGCGCGCGAACGCCGTGCTCTCTTCCCTGTACAAGGGCAAACTACTCGCTTTACGAAGGTAGTAGGCCTTGGTCTTACTGCGGGTCGACGAATAGCAGAACGCGCGACCCGAACGTTAGCCGTCGGAACGCGCTTGTTTGCGTGGACAGCCAGTCGGTCGCGATTTACCTACTTTAAAACGCGCATCGACTAACTAAACTTCTTCAATGCACAACGGCCACGTTGTCTTCGTGGCTGCGGCCAATTAGCCGCGAATCATGTAGCGAGAATCGCGGTGAGTGTACACAGTGGCTGTGAGAGGGTCTGACTAGTGCGTAGAGTGAGCGAGATGGAGATTATGCCGCACGTGAATAAGATCCATTTACGCGAGACCTTAGGGAACCTTTAAGCACGCGTCGCCACGGGTTATTCTTATATTCTTGGATTTGCAGTCGATCCGTAAAGTTCAGAGAAAATTGCTAACACTGCCTTATCAGCACTGTACTTGTCACTCTTGAACCGACCAATAATATTAATATTTGTCAGTACTGAAAATATTATATTACTTCATTCTTGACATGAGATAATATTTCTTAACACAACTTGATGAAAAATATTTGGAAAGGTTATATAATAAAAAAAAATTCTAGCGCGAGAGTAGTTGATTTAAGAATACAATATAGTGCAGGAGACATAAAAGGACAGTTCTCCCGGAAGTCGCCTGATAGGCACCAAGTATCAAACACGTTTTCTTTGTGGACGCAAGTACACGGATTTCAAGGTGACCTTCGTTTCCTTTTCTTTTAAGGAATGCTGGATTTTTTGTGTCTCGAGTGCAATAACAGTTGTCGAGACGAGCTCCCGACAGGCTATAGCCACGAGTTGTTATCAAGGTTAACACAGGAGTGCTCGTAAATCGATTTGTAAATTAACGAGGTTGCCCGTAATGACACATAATGCCGACAGTTTCGAGCGCTACACTATATAGATATGATATATCCATTGCAACACTAACGACCCGTCAATGCGTAGCGACTTCCTGAGAACGTCGAACACACGCGTCTAATGTTTTAATACACCTAACCTTCTATTTACACGGTCAATTGGTAACTTGTAAATCGAGACTACATTATTGTAAAAAAAAACAATAAAGGATGCTTGAAACGAAGCCGTGCAAAGTAACATTTTTCCATATTAGGTATACAACCTTGACTCAAGCGAAAAAATTATCCGTCAATCAAGATCTCACGCAGAGTTCTGACCTTTCCATGTCGAACTGCATTAATTATCCATTTCTCCAGTTTATTTAGTCTAGATAAATTCTCGATCAACAACCCTCGCTAACGCTCTGGGCGGTATTCAGTCTCCCCCCCCCCCCCCCCCCGTACTGTAGGTTCTGGCGCATATCTGGAATGCTCGTGTGAGGTCGCGGCGGACGCATTAAGCCGCGTCGTGCATGAAAACCCGCCGTCGTCCAGCGTCGCCAAGCCGGCAATAAAGACTAATTGAGATTAGCACCGGCCGCGCTACGTTAAGCAGGTAGCCCCAGGGGGGAAAAGAAAGCGGAGGAGAGCGTGTACGACGAAAGAAGGATAGAGGATATTATTCGACGCGACCCACCCAAGTTCGACGCGAATTGCACTTACGCGTAGTACCGTTCCGACGGATAGTGGACACGGAATGTTTCTCTTATGACTTCACCCTTTCGTTATGTAAAAATGTTTTTTTTTTTTTTAATGTTAGTGTGAACGTGTAATAGAACTGACCAACTATTTTGAAAAAAACAATTATTTTTTTAATATTAACACGTTCCATGTCACATGTGCACAATAGTTTTTGGAGGTGGAATTTTCATTAGACAGAATAGTACTTTTTTGTAATATTAAATATGTATTTCAATGTGATTTTTTCATTTCGTTTCGAAGTTCTTCCACGGAACGTGTTCATAAATAACTGAATTATCATTTACCTTTAATAAAATTTCTTCCCTAAACATCCAGCAATATAAAGTAGAAGGTGTGTCGAAAGAAAAATTTGTATATCCCTACTGGTGGGTCACCAGATGTCAACTTTACACTTCACCACTCTACCAGAATTGACGGTTGTCAAACACTACCATTCATTGTCTCTTAATCCTATTCAACGTTAAACAGTTATCTCTAACATCCCATCGACCGAAACAGAGGAGCACAAGTATATAAGAAAAAGGGCGGTCGTGTCCTTCGAGCCGCCGAATTCCAGGTGTACAACGCATGTCTGCCATCCAAAAACGGCTGGTAATCCACGCGGAAATTATCAGGGTCGACAGGTAGTCGTGTACTTAACCTCACGGCCACCAGAAATCAATCAAGGTAGGTCAGGCAGGTACATACAGGTGTTGTGTGTACCAGCTGGGCCTGTTGTCCCGGGGAATTCCCCTTGTATTCCCCGCCGTCAGGACCCACCACCGACCACAACAGGCATTTACGGCTAATCCAGTTTTATTTCTTCCTCTTCTCGACGACCCGAGCGTCTATATACATTTCCAAGATATTAGACGTTTTTCAACTGTTCGTGCAATTACTCTGTACTGTTAACTTAATTGCATCGAAGATTTTAAGGAAACTAAACCTAAAGACAACACTATTTACGGTCGATGTTTCCTGCATGGATTTTCCCTAGAATCCTCCACTGTCCTTAGACGACCAGAAATCAACTGATCTTCGAGGAAAACAATCGATCTTTACTGCCATCTAGTTCACGTTGAAGTGAGCTTCGGTTGAGGGGGGAGGGGGGGGGGGCATAGCCCGCGTTGGACTTCAATATCGAATAACACAACATGTTAGGGAAAAAGAGATCGTTCGTAACCTATCCTTCCATCTTCTAAAAACTCGTTATATTTCGTAAACAAGACACAAACAGAACATATGTTTCTACGAACTTTTTTCATTGTTTTCAAGTGCTAAATCAATTCTTGGAAATAGATTCTGCATATTACAGGACACTCTGTGTATTTATGAAACAATATAAGTATTTAAGCGATCCCATTTATACATGGTCCACCCTATATACGTAACGATCAGTTAATTTGCTCCACGGCGTAATATCGTTGCTCCCGTTTTTATTGTTACACGATAACCGAATAAAGTACTGCAATGTGATGTCACTGGCGATAAAGCGGTATCTTAGAGGCACTCGATGTCGCCTCTCCCGTCACCGTGGCGACTGTAACGCTCCTGCAATAAAATCGGCCAGCGACGGTTTTCGCATTCCATTTAGACGGCCGCCATGAAATACGGTTTTTCGAGGTGGCGGATTCTATCCTGGCGAACGGTCGAGAGACGCTAGATAAGGCAGTAGCCGTGGAACAGGTACGAAACGAGAGTAAGAGAGGCCTGGTTTATAAGGAAAGAG
>NW_017100321.1:1424403-1434113 GCF_001263275.1 Habropoda laboriosa | reverse complement strand
ACGATACTGGACACAGATAGATCCTTATAAAGAAGAAGAACGAACCACTTAGATCTCTCTTTGAGAGACGATCCATTGGTAACGCGACCGGATACAGAGTTTCGTGTCGTAGATCGGCTTTAAGCCGCGTACAAAACGGCCAAACGAAAGCTGTTTCAAGTATGTTCATTATCCTTCGACGGATTTTATTTGTGGAAACGAAGAAAGTCTTCGGGACTTTTACTCTTATTGAATCTAAACGACACTTTCTCTTCGTGTAACGAACTTTTTTGTTTGTATTATTTATAATATTATTGGTAAAAATTTATTTGCGATTATAACTCTTTATTTATTTCAGGAGATAAACCTACTTAAGATAGAGAATAAAGTAGGAAAAAGTGTGTATAATAGTTGAGGAGATCATCAGATGAACAGAAAAAATATGTGGAAAATGGAAGAAAAATGTTAGCTATAAATATCCAAAAAAAAAACTTTCGGCTTATTATGATTATTATAATATTAATTTTGAAAAAAATTTTTTCAAGGACTTTTTTTAAGTTGCTGGTTTGGTATTGCAAGAAGACGCTGCTGCACGACGGTTTATTAGGAATTAACGCCACGTCCTCTCGGGCCGACCTTGTTCTACGTACTCACTCTCCGACGAAGGCTCGATAGAGATACGCTTTACAATCGAAACTACAAAAACATTACGCAATTATGCGACAAACACCACGTAATAACAAATAGAATTCCGCAATCGAGCAAGTATTGTTTCTCCAATGGTATGGAAAGCAATAAAAACCTATAAAGCATCTCTAATGGAATTCCTGGCGTGTAACGTCTTATCGTAATACGAAAGTAAAAGCAAATAGTAGTTCGTCGATGGATTCTAGAACTAATTTTAAGTGAAAAATAATATCGTATCAGCTTGAAACTGATTCTCGATGGTTATCGATGCACAGAGATCTTTGTTATACTTAAGTCAACGAAATAACAGGAATTATACTAAAATGTTTTTCAAATTTCTTATTTCATGTCTCAATACAGGGTGTTAAAAAAAAAAAAAAAATGGGAACACTTAAATAAAAGAAATATATTTTATCTTCAAAGAATCTTTTCTTCAGGTGGTCTCCAGAGAAAAAAATATATATGCATGTCCAAATATTAAGCAATCTTTTTTTAAGCGCCCTGTATATGCCATAGGTAATATCGATTGATGAATCGTGTCTACGCTATTCTTCAACTTTGTCGAGAGATTTCCACCGTTTAAAGTATCCTCAATAAGATAATGATTTTCGAAGACCTTCCAAGACACAACCGATGCCCAGCGTCGCACGCAGACTTTCAAGTAAAAGATCAGAATGCCAACACTGTCCCCGTTTCAACTGGATTCTGATCATACTACACGCGATCGTCTAAATCCTTTCGTGCTTCGACTTAGGCAAGCTTTTCTGCTTCTTACACGCTCGTGATCGAGGGAACAATGTGTGCCATTCTGGCAATCTTGGTACAACGAACCGATTGATAGATAGCATCTAGAATTTCATTGGCAACGGATCATTTGCTCCGTCGATTGATAAACCGTTACGTAAAATCAACTGTTTATTATTTACGACGATAATAAAAGAACCGAACTTGTATCGATATTTTTCTTTACGTAAAATCTGCGTTACTACATGATATAAAGTAGGTACCCTTATTTTCCACGTAGCGATATAATCCAATAAAATTTTCAAATCAATTATTTGTTATATTCACATACTGACACATTTTTCCCTGTTAAATTGATTATCTACAATCTATTCGATTAAATGAATATCTGCATTCATAGTGACCCAATAAAATTTTCATATCGATTATTTATTACATACGAATGGAGATGTAGTTGGAAAAAGTTAATTCTACAATCTACCTAATAAACTATCTGCATTTATAACTGACCAATAAAACCTGCGATTTTCAGTCAGCATCGATAATTCATCGAGACTTTCCTCACCAGTCCCACACACGATCTTAGACCTACCTCCCTCTCTTTCCCACTCCATCAAGTTTCGGGTCAACGTATAGTTCAGAAGTTGTTCAACTCGAACGTAAAACCGCTCTCGGTATGCGGGTGCAGTTAAACGGGTTATCGGTTGTTCAGATATATGTATGTGCAATCTGAACGATGCGACGGAAAAAAAATTACTACTACGCAGCCTCGACGCCACTGACGGAGCAACCGAACGTCGTCCGCCACAGAGCCGACACTCTCGAGAGGCACGAAACGTCGTCGCAAAAATGTCAACGGCGACGAGCACCGTATTATTGCGCTAAGTATGTTTACAGATCCGCGCTTTAACGGACGATATAATTTATGCCCCGCGCACTTCGTATCCCCACTGACAAATAACGTCGCGATGACCCTAACAGAGAGCATGCTTTTAAAAGAGTCGACATAAACATCGCCCCCCCCCCCCAACCGATACCTGTTTCCATTCGATCGGTGTCAGTGTGTCTTGCGAATGAAACAGAGAAATAGGGAGAAGATTCGGCGTAACGCGCACACGCGAGTGCGCAATAACCGCCGATGATTCGATACGATGCGCATGCGCGACGAATTTTTGCCGGGAACGCACACGCGCCATATCATTTAGCAACAACCTAACCCCCTTTCCCACGTTGATTGAGAAAAACCTGTTTTCACCTATTCGCAAATTTAATTAACAGTCCAATTGGTCAGAATAATTTACGAAACGTACAAGAATTATATTACGTTTCTTTTTCTTTTTTTTTTTTTCGCTTCTCTTTACCTCGTTTTTCGGTGTTCCTCCATTAAATTGATTACTAGACTCTGAATTCGATACCCCGCGGTAACTTGATCGTTATTACAGGTAAGTATTACGCTACGTAATCTAGAAGCAACTGTAATTAATCCCCGGCTATACAACCGCATTTCCTCGCTCGAACACATTTTTGCTCAAATTGTTCAACATCGCGCGCGTTCTGTATTTTGCAACGCAACGAAATTACGATCGATTTAAGTGAAACCCCTTTTTCTGCGTTTCAAACACAGTGGATAATTCGTTCAAATAGCTAAATGGTAATAGTCGACCACTTGATTTAGTGTGACTGGAAGGCAATACCGAAGCGTCTAATGGAATCGAGCGTATCCTCGGTTTGGTGAAACAAGAGCACACGCGACATGTCTATGAAAAATGAGCGAACCGGAGACCGAGGTTCATGGTTCCGTCGCACAGTAGCTTTGCACGGCAACTACAATGCACATCCATTAACTCGTTCTGACATCTGGGTCAGTACGAGGTGTTTAAGAACCGGTGCGTTATTTCCTGCCTGGTCGTTACATCCATGAATAGTCGTTTTTCCTTACTTTTGTCAAGTAAGTACCGTGTTAAAAAAATACATGTATATAAATAGCATAGATACGAGTGAAATAATTTTTGGAAGTAGTCTCATATGAATACGAGTGATATGAAAGAAATTGCCGGCATCCACCGGTAAAAGGGAGGACAAGTGCGTCACGTGGCACCGATTCAAAGTAGACAATCGGAAGGAGTTCGATTCCCGCCTTTTTCACGTGGCTCTCTCGTTATGTAAATGCGACGATCTGCTCGAGTCACGGCGAAGCCCGGTATTTTCGAGCGTTCTCTAACCTTTAAAGGAAAAGAAACTGCTCGCAATCTGACGAAATCACGACAAGCAAAGCATCGGAGTCCATACACTGGCGTATATACCAGAGTACCAACTTTCACACATCTTAAAAACTCTACTTATTTCCAATCCAATAAAAAACAACGAAATCCAATCGAATATCAGACGAACAGAGAAGTTTTTCTTCCACGTTTGTGACCGCCAGAAAATGTGAGAAAAAAAAGGGCAATGTTACAACAATGGTGACTTACCGGCGGCACGATGAGGCCTTCTTGCCCAGTCCTCTTCGATCAAGGGCGCGACCCTGCGCGCGCGAACAGTCAAAGGGCAAGAAACGACCACAAGCAAGATCGACAGTAGACCACCGTGGAAATGCATCTTCGAGTACTTTGAAAAACTTCACTTTTTCTTCGTCACGGTGTGTCTTTTCTTCGCCTATCTTCCTATCTTCGTCGAGCTCGCGTATCTCGAATTCGCTGTCTCGTCGCTGGCACTCGCGCACGGTGCTTCAACGCATATAGCGCGTTTTCCCTCGTCTCTATTCCACTCGTACGTTTCGCTCTCTCGTATTTTCTATTTCTATCTCTTTTTCACTCTGCCCGCTGTTCCTCGTCGTTTGTCTCGTTCTATCCTGTTCAGTGCGCTCTTTCTGTCTTTCTCTCTGTCTATTCTCCGCGGCACTGGTCTATTAACGACCGTTCACTGCACAAAACTTTCTGCACTCTCTTCTACGGCACACTGTGCGACGTCGTCTCACACCACCTTCTTATTCTCTTTTATTCCCGAAGTCTACTACAACAGCCCGTGACACACCGACGATTACAAAGAGATCTGTTCGCGAACAATAACAATAACGATAAACGGACCGTCGGCGATCACACGACGAAAACGTCGACGACAAGGCGAGCCACGACGATACAGTACGACGGCAGGTCGCAGAACGTGTACGATAGTGATTAGAAACAATCAGCGGTGGCGGAGGCCCGGAGAGGTCGTGCTAGCTGCAATATTTACTGCAAGATAACGCAACGAGGTATCGTGCACCGTACGAGACACGTTGAACGAGCGCATCCGACGGCTTAATAGGCTAAGGTACACACGCAGGTTCCTTATTCTTTCTCTCTTTCTCTTTTACTCACGGGGTAGTTTTCCACACACCAAACGAGAAATCTGTCTATTTATCTTACTCTCTTCTCTCTGACTCTCTCTTCGCCCGACTCCTTTTTTTGCTATCGTTCCTTCTTTCTCCCTTTTACCCGAGTACACAAGTTCGTACGACTCTTCTACTCCTCAGCCCGTTGTTCCCCGCCGCTCTTCTTTTCTGTTACCGTGGTCGTCGCGCGTTCCGTGTTACTGCGCGCGCGTTTTATAAGGCGGTACACAACGAGCGACGAGTTTCGAGACACGAGAGGGACACGAAAGAGCGAGGCAAGCGAACGAACACGAGCGTGTAGTGGCGTGGTTGGCACTCTCTTCTATCTCTCTCTCCCTCTCTATCTTCTTCTTCCCTCTGTCTCCGTTTCAATCGACGCACTCTTCCACGCACCTCGCTGCTGCTACTCTTTACCTACGATCCGTACGTACACGCGTTCTGTCTCTCGTCTCTTTCCTTGCGGTGCAACACCGCCGGTATGTGCATCTGATACACAGCCGTCGGCTGATCCGCACACGGGTTACCCGCGAGAGATTTCACGCGAGGGAAATACCTTTCAACTTGGGAAAACGAAACGAATTAACGAACGAGGATTAGCAACACGATCACCGGGTGGTTAAATCAATCGACGACAGTTGTTCTCAATCGTCTTTGATACTGATAAGAATCACGCACGAAATATAGAGTTGCCGCTTTTCGCGTTCTACTCGCCGGTTGTTCACCGTATCATCGAATGTGATGATCATCGACACCAAATCTCGACATGGCTCGTGAAACGCTGCATCGCGCCTGCGTGGCGATATTCCTTCCCCGCGTACAACGGGTATATAACACCGTCCGTATAACTTCGACCACGGTCGCGATTTTCAATTAGCAAACGTTGGCACTGAATCCCTTTTTTCTCACCCGTTTATACGTCGCTCTGTTCACCGGCCTCTTTCCACGCGAACCAACAGAGCAGCGTGCGTCTGACACGGTCGGCGCGTGACTGCCGTGACTGACTAGCCGATCGTGAGTGACTGACTGGTGGGAAGCTGTTACTCGACTTGCTCTCTACGCCCGTGCCGCCACTGAATCCGATGTATCTGATCATCGGCACCGTCTCTCTGGCTGGCTCGCTCGAAAAAGCTTTTGCTTTGGCGCTTGCGCCACGGCGATGCGCTTTTTCGCTTTCGTACTAGCGTGTACACGCGCCCGTCGCAACCACGGGGCACATGCGTATTACATATGTATATACACTATACGTCTATATCGTTCTCTGCGTATACGTGTCGCTCTTGCGCACGTCTCTACGTAGTCGCGCTATTCTATACACACGAAAGACGAGACAGGACACGGCTTTGCCCGCGGAAGCGTCGCTCTGTCTGGCGCTTGCACTCGGTATTACCGGCTACGTCTCCTCTTCTCTTATAATAGTTTTCAACCACGTGCCGTACACCCGCGATCCGTCGAAAGTACAATGAAAATTGAACGACCGGTCACAGTGTTCTTCTATTTAATTCGCGTGAAATGGACAAACATCGATTGTAACGTACATCGATTTCGGCGAGACGATTGCTCGTGATAATCGCGCCGCGTTATCTATCGGCGAGCAGAACGATCTTATCGTCTCCCTTTTCCTTTTTTTCGTTCTCGAAATCAATCGTTCGATCACGGGAACATAGTACGATTCTCAGAAACAACCAGCTCGCACCATGCCTCCGTGTTCACTAGCCACCCGTTGTTTGTATCCGTCATCGCGAATCGAACGAACGCGACCGCGTACGTTAGATGTCTCATACAGGGGATGTTCTCAGCAGAAAAATGTTCATACGGAACTCTACTGTCTTGTTCTATGGGAGTAGAAGTGTTTACCACCCCGTTATGTATCTCTACTGCTTGTTCGAAATACAGCTTAAGAGAGCACGACAAAGAGACACGTTCCGCCGATGTAGCCAACGATGACAACTGTCCGCAGGCCGGTCGAGTCCGTCGCTTTTATGGGGATAGCCGACCACGTTGCCGCACCGGGACCCGTGTTCGCATCCTACGTGTGTGCGTGCGCGTTTACGTGCTCGATGTACCGCGTTATCGTGCGCATTGGCGCGCACGCGTCCAATTAAAATATTTATTATAAATAATGTGTACAATGATTAGTTATTTTTTTATAGTTTTATTTATTTATTTTATTGGATATTTTGTATATTTATTGAATATATTTTTTAGTATAGTTCAATTTTCTGATAAGGAGAAATGTCTTCCTTATGAGTGTGGATTTTCACCTATTTTTAAATTTATATTACCTGTTTCTGTACCTTTTTATTTAATTTGTTTAATATTTTTGATTTTTGATATTGAAGTAGTTATGATTATTCCTTATGTTTTTTTTTTTTATTATTTGGATTCTTCTTATATTATAAGGATATTTATTTTATTTTTATTGGTTATATTGTTAACTTTACTTTATGAGTGGAATTCTAAGTTTTTAGATTGGATGTTTTAATTTTTCACATATTATATATATATATATATATATATACCTATATGTGTATGTTTATATCCCTGTACAAGTATGTTCCATGGCCTACAATAGAATATAGCGCGGTAGCGTTCCCGGTCTAGCTTCTCTTTTCTTCAGAGTGTTGTGTCGTCGCCGTGAGCCAGCCGCGAGATGCATATGTACACATGCATGTATACCTATATATCTATATGTATACGTGCAAAGAAACGGCAGAGAGAGAAAACAGGGGTTAAACCGAGAGAACTCGTGTCGTCCAGTCGTGTGATACCTCGATCGCGGTGGGTGTCGCGAATGACTGCTCCGTTCAAGAGGTGTGCGAGAGCGTGCCGCGCGTGTGGGTGCTCTCCCCACCACCAGGCCACCACTACTATCGCGATTCCCACCACCATCGCGCCCGGCACTACCAGCACCACCACCACCACGTCACCAGTGCACACCACTGTGCGCGACGGTCACTACACCACACTCTGGTATCAGAGAGTGGCGAGTATGATACGTAACTTCACTTGCCGTTTCGACGTGTCACCCACACTTTTCTCGCTTTCTCAATTATATTTGGGAATTATTTTAGTATACGGTTTCCATATAGGCTTATGCTTTCTGATTCTTGCGGTTTCGTTGTTAATTGTACGTTGACCTGCGTTCATTGTGTTTTAATAAATGACCATCTCCAAACTTCACCTTAGTACAACGGACCAGGAAAGTAATTGCTCTTGAGTAATATGATCAGAGTTACTCTCGCGTGGTCACGGATTGCTAGAAAGTAATCCGAAAGGTGGCGCTCAGAAGATGCGCGCGGCTCACGGTCGCGTATACACGTGCTTGTACTGTCTCTCCCGTCGGTCACAATTTACGGAACGGTCCAGCTAACGTAATCGACCAAGCGACTCCCCCGCTGTGACGTACCACGCACACAGTCCAGCAATTTACGGAAACGAATTACACACGTATAACAATTCTTTCGAGGGCAGAAAAGAAATCAGTTGTTCCGTTTCACGGATTTTTTTGCCTCGTCAAGTGAAACGGCTCCACGTGACCTCTGGTTTTACGCTCGTTCTTAATACATACTGATGAATATTTTATGCGCCGGTTTTATGCGCGTTTCCAACAACGGGACATATGAGAGACAAGCTAGACGGTGCGAGGCTTTCAGGATGAACAAAAAAAAAAAAATAAGGAAAAACGAACGTATTGCGACGGAATTCTATGCCACGTTTTTGCACCGGCAATGTGATGTAACCGCGACGGAAACGGAGAGCATAGAATGTCGCGGCCGTTTTGCGAAAGCGCGACGCGGCAGAGCGGGAGGAATTCCCGGATACACAAGCGATAAGTATCCATGGGAATACATCAATGAGCGCGGTGGGCGCGATACCGTGAATGGAGGCGCGATCGTGGTGGTTTCCATTCGGTGTTCTCGTTGATTCACGACACGCGTCGAAATGACGTAGACGTTAAATGCGTTCGACGCGCGTACGATGCAAATCCGTGAGTATGCCCGTCGCATACGTAAAATCCACGGCTACACATAATCTATATTCGCCGATCGACTACGTAGCATTCAACACGGTTCACTCTAACCATCATCCCTTGTGAATCCGCCATTACCCTTGGAGCGTTGAACAGTCTGAAGTTAAGTGCTTATTATGAACTTGCTACGATTGAATTAATTTACATTATTTCATTAGACGTATATGTATACATATATACGTCCTATTATGAACTTGCTACGATTGAATTAATTTACATTATTTCATTAGACGTATATGTATACATATGTATATACGTCTATAACACTCAAGAAGCTAAGGATCATATAAAATTTCAACGAAGACACCTCGATTCGACGATGACGCTTCCCCCGAATCACACCTCGGATCTAAAAATAGAACGAACGAAAAGGGTGTTCTCCAAACGAATATACACACCATTCCTTTTTCTCCCTTTATTTGGCAGTTCGAACACCAAAGATCGACCGGATACAGATTCGAAACCACGGGACAAAGTCGGGAGAGGAAAAAGAGAAAAGGGGCAAAGAGAGTCTGAGAGTGAGAGAGAAAGCAAAAGAATAAGAAATTCACCGTGGTATCACCCCTCTCTCTAACACACCGGCGTTCTACAGACGGGACTGGCAGCGGCAAACTCGTTACGAAATCGTCCCTAAGACGGGGTGACTAATTGCTAAGCGGCTTGTAAAAATTCGCAGGACAGTCTGTCGACATCGTGGCGCGGCCGTCTCATCGTCGCGCCGTTATACTTTTTGCCCGTGCACGGTCGACTAGAGAAGAGAACGACGACGACGAACGACGACAACGAAGACGAATACGAAGATGAAAGGGAGAGAGAAGGATCGAGAAATGGGAAGCGTAGTGGGAGCGACAAGGATAGAGGGGGCTGCGGTGACGACTGGGGCGCGAGAAGGGGTGT
>NW_017100321.1:1416932-1424260 GCF_001263275.1 Habropoda laboriosa | reverse complement strand
GGGGGTGGAGTGGGGTGGGGTAGGGTGGCGCGCGGTGGCGTTGGGCAAACGTGAAGGGAGAGGGAAACGAAGCAAGCAAAAGTGAGCAAGCGAGAGAAGCCTGTGCGTGTGAGGCCTTAAGGTGAGAAAAGAAAAATGGCGAAGAGAGGCTTCGAGGCTGCGTCGTCCGCGCGTTCGAAGGTGAGAAGGGGACGACGCTTTCGCAGATTCCACGTGAGATACCTGCGGCATTCTTCGTTCTGCAGCAGGGCATTAAGCCGGATGCACATTCGTCGTGGCGGACGCTCGGTGAATTCATTTCCAAGAAAAATATCTTCCGCCTCGAAACGAATTTTACGCCAGATTTTGTTCGCGGACAGACCGCCGGGGAGAGTGTTAGTTCCCTTCTCTCTTTTGCACCGTCCCCGTCTCTTTCTCCTTCGCTGTTCGACCTATGGATGTGTAGAAGACGGGTCACACACAGCCAATGGGATTTTTGTTTTGGTTTTTTTCTTCGTACTGGACCGTCTCGAAACCGAGCACCGGGCAATAAAACATCTAATCCGACGATAAACCGCGCGTGATTCTTTCCCGCGACGTTTACCCGTCTTTGACACGTTTCATGCGCGCCGCTGATGCGCACCGAATCGAAGGTAATCCCCGGCGCATGTATCTCTCGCGTCTCATTGGTTGACGCGACCTCGACCGACTGGCGACGTGAAGCTTGCCGGAAAAGCTTGTGATTTCTGTTTATTTATTTATATAACTTATTCATGAGTAATTTTGTTTGTATGTGCATGGAGTATTAAGAAAAATTTCTAAGTAAGTACAAAGATTTAGGGGAAACTCATTGTTATGCAACGAGAAGAAAAAACCCAGGATTGCAAATCGCGCGACGAGAATTTCGTATTTTGCAAATAATTATGGAAGATGATTCACTAAGAATCGTGTCATTGTCAACAAGACTACCCGGCCGATTGCGTCATATATTCGCGCATGCGAATTTATTTCGCAACTTCTCATTATAATCTTAATGCTTTTCGGTAGTCTTGAAGTTTTAATAGGCACGATCCACGATACGATTCCTCAAAATAAAGCTATAAAGGCACATGTTCGTGGTCCTTTTGCCTGTGAATACTTCAATAGAACTGTCAAAATCGTATCATCCAATATTCTATTTGAAATACGGAAGATTTCCGTTGATATTCTTTACACGATTTTCTCTAAAACAATTCGAACAAACCTATCGTATTAAAGATTACACACAGATCGAGATTCCGATCCGGCGAGCGGCCAAATATCAAAACCGGCAGATAACAATGTCGTGTCAGAAGAAAAAGAAAAAAGGAACGACGTTAGTGATGGCGCACAAACGGGTGTACGAAAATGATTTATTTCAATTCCCTATCGCGGCGATTCCATAGTGTGTCGGCCACGGTGGCGCGCGCGCGCGGGAAGGATCATTTGCGCGGGACCACACGCCGAATGAAACAAGAAGAAACTCAATTACTTCGAGGAATCATCGGGGACCCCTTTGTGGCGCACGGCTTTACGATCGAATTCTGACGCTGCATCTTGCGTTTTCGCAGGTACGCTGAGGGCGTCTGACGGAGGAGCGGAAGAAAGGAGGTCGACGACGAAGAAAAGAAACGGGACGGTGAGAAGGATGGAGAGAGAGAGAGAGAGAGAGAGAGAGAGAGAGAGAGAGAGAGAAAGACAGATTAAGACGAGAGAAAGAGAAGGAGACAGATGGGTGTAAAAGGATCATCTGACCGACGACTATTCACCAGTGCACGGCTATGACAAATCTAATAGATTCTTGGCGACTTAGGGTGCCCCATAAGAGGACCCACAAAGAGAGGGCTAAAAAGAAATAAAAACGAATATGGAGAAGGAGGGAAGGAAAGGAGGTGGAGAAGTATTTCTATTCAACGCTCGATGAGCGGATGTAACGCTTCGTAGAGACCCTTCTGCTGTCCCTTTTAACAATGATATCCCTTCTCGCGGCTCAGGGCACAGCCAGAGCAGGGCCTCGAGAAATAAAGTCAAGCCCTGCGCGCCATGGCTAACCTATAACGCGCTGGAGACACACAATGCTCATTGTCGACCCGTCGTGGAATGCGGGGAGCGAGGTGTAGGTATTGTCGGCGCACGCCAAATGTGGACCCCACTTTTTCGCCTGGCACCAACAGTCACGCTGTGAGCATTATCCGTTTTCTCCTCTGTATTCTCGTATTATAATTCATCTCTCTATTGGTCTTGTGTATATTGGTCTGCTTCTTTCACTGTGAAATAAATTCATTTTTATACCTATGGAGATTTCGTTTCGGTGTTATTTGTCATTCGAGGTTATTACAAATTAGATTTAAAATTTCTTTCGGATATTTTATCAGACAACATGAAATTTGTAGGTTAGGATTTCCTGCAGTGATATTTGCGTTTCGAGATATTTAATATTAAATGAAAAATTTTTCTGTAATATTTCGAACAAAGTAAAATTTGTAGGTTATGTATATACATATATGTATATTTTTTTCGAATAGAGATCATGATATTCCACGGAGAAGATCGAAGAGGTTAGCACTCACACTACATGAGGTGAAATTAATCTTGCATTGATTCTTTTCTACTTTCACTGAAGGCTCACACACCGTGGGCGAGCCAGGTCGGCTAGTTCGTCAACATTTTATTGGACGCTGTCCGCGATGTATAAAACGTCATTTATATTCGATGGATTTTATGTATTCTGTGTGGCAATGCGTGTTTATGTATCGAATAAAACTTTTCTGCGAGATTAGCTAAGGTTACGAAATCAACCGATTCTAGCCATCTAACGGTTCCTCTCTTTCAACTTAACCTATACAGATGCAATTTCGCAATGAACACGCTGCATGCATCTTAGGAATCCTTGTGAATTTTCATCGTCCTGTCGAGTGTCACGGATCAGTGGAATAAAACGAAACGAACTGCCAGACCAAGGATACTGTTGTACTACTGAACAAATAGAGCAGTGCTACTATCTCGACCATGTTTAACATCGTACCACTACAGGTACTATTAGATTAACCTAAAAATTTTTTCGAATTTTTTGTGCGGCAACATTTCAAAAGAAGAAGTGTATGCAAAGAGAACTTTATTAGACAATCTATTATCTATTACTTTCAATAACCCTCTGCCATCTTTCAAACAATTTCAGCATTAGGCCGCGGATGTTTGTGTAACTATAACATTACCAAAACATGCAAAACACACGAGAGTAACGTTAGAATCTCTCGTGATACGTAAACAACAACACTAATTCGTAGATAAATGAACCATAGTTGCCGGTAAGATAATAACGTTACTCTTATGCATTTTGTATATTTTAGTATGTCATAGCTGCATAAACATTTGCAGACTATTCGTTATTTCGTAAAATTGATCAAGACTGTTTTGATATTCTATTGAATATCTTAACAAATAAAAAAATAAGGAATAAAAAATTGAAAAACAGTTGTAAAATTTTTTCATTATAAAAAGTGTTCTATAGCATTTTTAAAGAAACATTAAAAATAACAAAACGATAAAAAGAAGATTTCGGAGAATGTTGACCTGGACAGATACAAAAGTAGAGTTGATTTAAACATATTATATAATAAGTATTGAATCTATTAATAAAATGCAAATTTTAAACTGCTTTCCCTGTAAAATTTACATTTTCTTAGTTATGCCACTATCAATGCCAAACAGCGATACCTCCATTGGTTGATCTACGATCTGCGACAGAGCGTTGCACGAGCAGCTTATGTTGCTGTTGGCCCGGATTCAGATAAACGTTTACGCTCGATGAAATAATTTTACCGGCGATATTTTTTCACAAGAAAAGACCGATCATCTCACGGATACTCAAACTTTGGCCAAATCGATCTCGATTAGATATAATCTAATACATCGATCAATCATACACAATGCTAATTCCGACGTATCTTTTATTACAACTTATAAAAATGTTATTTTCATAAATATTTCAAATATACAAGTATCGATCGTGGATGGTTATTTAAAAACGAAACCATTGGAAGTTTTAAAAATATTTCTAACAATCGAATACCATGGAACAATTTATTTTTAGACAAAATAAATTTTTAAGGTTAACTTTCATACACAGTCCACAGCCATTTAACAGTAAAATATTTGACGAGATTAAGCCAGTTTCGAGGTTTAAATCGACAATACTTATGGTAAGTTAATAAGTGCCATCTAGTAGTGAATTTAAGAACGAAATTCTCGAAACTTCACGCAATCGTCAAATTGGCCATTTCACAGGCGACAACCTAACCTACAAGATTAGACAAGAATGTAGCCAGGGAAGATTTGGGAATAGCTAGACGGGAATCTTGATTGTCCGCTTAATTGCAGGCTTAAAATATGATCGTGTAAGTATATAGTGCAAGATCGATATATCCTTGGGCAAAGACGAGGTGACCTTTGGTTTAAATTAACGCGACCAGCCTAGGCTTCCGTTCCGACGTTTGTATACAAAAACACACTCACCGCGCGAGAGACGATCGCTGTCCGATCGTTTACGAGACAGATTGCAGCGTTAATCTTTGCACGTCAGCAGCCTCGAGTGCTGCCTGGCGCCGAGGAAAAGCAACGATCACGGTAAACGATGGCTAAAGCGAATCGAACGGAACCTTGTACTTTCACTTTCACCCGGTGAAAATCAAAACATTTCGATTTCGCTTTTTTACTGTTTATTTTTACATCGAACGATATTTTAATCATTTTACAGTTTCACGTTCACCCTTTTGATTATTCATTCAACGTGAAATTATAATACTTGGTACGTTTATCTCGCTGCACTGTATTTCTGTGCAGTTATTGTCACATTGAGAAATCCTATATTTGCCAATACAGGAAACATAAATTTTATTTAACGAAACGTTCCATAGATATTTCATCAATTCATAATGAAAATTTCTATAAAATTATCCTTTCACTCAAAGGGTTAAGAGTTAATAATTACAGTTATATAAAACGTCTACTTTCGAAGCACAAACCCTATGCACTTACAACTTCGTATTAAATAAATAAACACGTACCACAAAAAAAAAAACACTCCCACAAAATATATCTACTCACCCGAAAACAGCGAGCATCATCTCCCTAAGATTCAGCGTATACAACATCACGAACACCCGATAGATCCCACGGCGCGGCAAATTTCCCTTTTCTCTGTTTCCCATACCATCATCCCGTCCATTCAGCTTGGAATTGCGTTAAATCGCGAACACGTTGTCTAGAAAGGAACAAGCTCCCCCAGACCCAGGCCCGTTTCGACAGCTGATTAATTCCCTCCGGCAATTAAGAAGTCTTCACGCGAGAGGGCACGCGCGTGAAAGGTACCTGAGAAGAAATCGAGGATCCGAGGGGGATTTACCCTTGTCCGTGCATCTTCGTCGCTGTGAAAGAGGGAAGGAAGGAAGGGGGAAACCCTTTGAATGGGTCCAAAAACGAGGCAGGTCGGCCATCCTGTGTTCAACGTGGAAAAGGAGGGGGTTGGGAAAGGGAGCACACGGTTCTGTGGCACAAAAGGAGCGAAATCTTTCGGGTCTCCGTGTCTATAGGATGAACGGTTTCCGCGGCACCATTAATCTCCAAGACAATGGCCGGTTCTACGAAAAACTGAGCTGGGCCCCACGATGAATAAAGTTACTACTACCGTGCATTGGTAGTTTCACCTGCCCCCGCCCCCCCCCCCTTTCCTCGTCTTACGGTGTTTCACACAGCGGTCCTGGCAGAACCCTCTCGCAAGACTGGATTATCCGGGCGTTGAGTGCGGAAGCACGTTTGATCGCACCAGGTAACACACAGACAGAAAGAGGGGGAGTGGGCTCATGTTTATTAAGAATCGCCGGTTTAAATCTTTCGAGATTTTCAAGAGTCTCTAATCTGAGATAATACGTGGAGTAATTGAGTTGTCTGGAAATTTTCAAGACGAACCTAACCTATATTTGCGCTTAAGTGCACGAATCAAACCCTAGTCTTTAAAGACTTTGAAAAACCCTCGAAACTATTAATTTCTCTTTCTAGAAACTTAATTCGCTTTTTAAACGTCCAATTAGTGGAAACTGAATTATCGAATGTTTTCATTATTCTAACCTAAAATTCAGAAACAGTCTTCGAAACATTAGAGTCTATCTAAGTTTTTCAAGGTTCGGTAATTTTTCGGCGTATTTATCTTGTATCCGTGTTTCACTACTAAGTTACTCTCGAATATCTGCAAAAGCGACGGTGAGCGCCAGGCAGAAAGAGAATGAGAGAGAGAAGTTGGAAACGGTCCCTCTGTAATTTAAATGAACCTGAACTCGGATTGGATCTGGACCTGGCAGGGTACACGGGTGTATAACGCGATTTTACAGCGCGGCCACGAGGTGTAAATAATACCACCGCGCCGGACCAGGAAAGTTGTCTCCCCGACCCGAATCGGTTTACGACCTTCCGGCGCCTCGACCAAGACACCTGCCCGCGCGCACCACCCGGCCGCCAGCGGTGTATACAGGGTGTCCCGTAACTCCTCAAACACCCGGAAATTGGGGGTTGCTGGGGTGACTCCGAACAACTGTTTCCTTTACCAAAATGTTGTTTGAAGCTTCATTTTTGAATTATTAACGAAACACACTGGCCAATCAGAGCGCGCGTAGAGCCCGCGCTCAGGGACGAAGAACAGGCTCATCCGCGCGCGATCGAACAAATGCGTACGCGTAACTTCTCGGTTACCGGTCGTTGTCAAAAAAAAAAAAAAAAAGGCTTAGAGAAATGGTTTTTTGCCGTCACAGAGTGATTCGCGTATATGGGCGTTCGGGACAAAACTCATAACTTCTAAGCTAATCAATTTTCGACCCGTCCTGTAATACTTTTTTTTTTTTTTTTTAAGAGAATTCTCATATACATTAATTGGCACATAAAAAAATGTTCCCGTTAAAAAAAATTGTAGATTTTTTTTTTTTTATTGAATAAAAAGTTTCTTGTAAATTTTCACTAACGCAATTTATTATCAACTGCTTATAATTTTAATTTCGATTTATCACGACTTGTCACATCATGTCACAACTTGTCACACCATGTCACGTCATGTCACGAATTGTCACACCATGTCACGACCTTGGCCCCCCGTCTGGAAAGGGCGGCGACGGCGTTGAGCCGTCTGCTGCCCAACCTTGGGGGGCCGGACGAAAAGGTTCGCCGCCTGTACATGGGCGCCGTGCGGTCGATAGCCCTGTACGGGACCCGATCTGGGCCGACGCCCTGATGGCCAGTCGCAACGGCAAGGAGGCGCTTCGGCACGTCCACCGGCGGCTGGCCAT
>NW_017100321.1:1416456-1416765 GCF_001263275.1 Habropoda laboriosa | reverse complement strand
CCCGCCGATGGGTTCTGCGCAGGTGGAGGGCGGAGCTCTCCGCCCACTCTGCGCACCCCGTCGTCGGGGCGATCCTCCCCATTTTTAAGAAACGGGTGAATCGCGGGCACGGCAGAGCCACGTTTTGGCTCACGCAGTGCTCACCGGACATGGGTGTTTTGGTGAGTACCTGCATCGATTGGGCCATGAAACCACAGAGGCCTGCCATCACTGCGGTGGCGGGGCGGTTGACACGGCGGCGCACACGGTCCGGGCCTGTCCGGCCTGGGAGGTGCGCCGCCACGCACTAGAGACCGAGATTGGCCGGGA
>NW_017100321.1:1409242-1415777 GCF_001263275.1 Habropoda laboriosa | reverse complement strand
GCGCGGGCTCTACGCGCGCTCTGATTGGCCAGTGTTTTTCGTTAATAATTCAAAAATGAAGCTTCCAACAACATTTTGGTAAAGGAAAAAGTTGTGTAGAGTCACCCCAGCAACCCCCCATTTCCGGGTGTTCGAGGAGTTACGGGACACCCTGTATGCACACTGATGATTCTTGAAAATACTTTCCCCCCTGACGCGCTCGTTCGTTCGTTTATTCAGGTAAACCGTGCTCGGTGAACTCTGATTTCCTTGATTCGTGGTCTTTGATTGAGACGCGTTGTGGAATGTTGACATTATTGAAAATGGCTAGGAGGATATTTAGGTTTATTGATTAACAGGGAAATGAATGTTGCAATTTTTGTTCGTGTCAAGTGTCTTTTAATTGAAGGGGGATTATATGAAAGATACGTAGGATATCATGTCCTGGATTTCCAAAATCCCAGAATTTTAAAGATCTTCCAGGGTTTTCGCGATCTTCGGGGTCTTCTTCAGGAACTCTAGATCTCTGAACTCCTTGGGATCCATAAGATTCTGAAATACATTCTCTGAAACACTTGGAATCCTCAGAATACTTAGAAGTCCCATAGATTTCAGGAATCCCGATGAACCCTAGAATAATATAGACATATGGGGGACACCTCCTCCTCTCTATATGTTCTCTCTCACACCATCAACTTTATAGAATCCCCTCATTTGCATCAAAGCATCATTTACAATATTATAAATTACAATACTTCGTACGCGTTACCCAACTCTTCCACACCACTACCCAGTAAAAATCCACAGAGTCGCATAACTAAGCGCACGTCACGATTGACATTCCACCAGTAGCATAGGCTGAATGATTTATCGGCAGGATTCCTCGTGCATGTAAATGTAATTATACTAACACCCTCGAATGACACTATATTACATACTCTCTAAATAATTTTCTTTTGCTATATAGAAATATAATTATGTTATTCTCCTGCCCTACGCATGGTCCTCCACCAGAACTACCTAAACAATAATCTATCCACTATTTTTTTTTTTATCGTCGAGGCTATTATTTTTCATCTTCCCAACACCTACTACTTGTATAATCTGTAAAACATTCATGACCATTTTCCCCATCTATAGTATTATGAACAGACGAAAAATGACGGATTTCCCCAACCGAGAATCGAACCTATGACCTCGAGAGGTGCAAGCCAGCACGCTACGCCCTTCGCTGAAACGCTCCTGCTAATTTCTCGTTGTTATTATTCCTATTAACGAAGGTCTCCAAATTACGATAGATTTTAATTCCAAAATTCTTCCGTGTCGACAACTGTGTATATTGTGCTAATCAGGTATTAAATAAAATGCAAGTTCTCGAAAATATCAATCGAAATTATTAATTTCATAGAATCCATCCGTTATATAAAGAACATATACATAAGTGCGAAGGGACCGCTGAATCACGTGAGTGTTTCTTCTCCAATCGAACGGCTGAAATCGTTTCACTGCAATATTAAACCGCGTTGCGCGACTTGGAACGCGGCCAGCTGCGCAAATTTCTGAAATTGAACCCAGCTCGAGAGGCGAAGGGCTCTACTAGGCGGGCGAATTTAAACAAACAGGAAACGACAGCGTCCAATTGTTTGGCTAACGTGTTGTAACTTTCGAAATGATGGACATCGAACCAGCGCCGCGGCTCCGTTAAGTGATGCTAAGTCGAATTATAATTCGACAGTGATCAGTTGCATACGAGAAACGCCCATAACGATCACTCGATGCTCGCGTCTATCCTTGAACAAAGATAGACATGATACAAGACGCTTTTATTAAGGTGCGATTGTACCAGAAACGTTTCGGGCGATGGTAGACGAATTATCTAATACATTGCATCGTTCTGGAATTCGAGTGCTATTTTCGGGAATATTGTGTTAAGTGTCTTGGGCTAAATGTAAGGTTATGTAACTGTTCAATCGTTATGCATGTTAACTGTAGTAATAAATTCACGCTATCAATTCCATCTTATGTAAAGCACTTAAAAGGTTATAAATTAGAAATAATACTACAATTAGAAGTAAAGTTTGTTACAAACATAACCTACCTCCGCAATATTTTTCAACCAGTATCGAGAGTGTTAAATATCATCTGGTTTATAGGTTAAATGAAGTTAGGTGAGATTGACATTTAACCACTTTCTAATTCTAAAATACATTTAAAAAAACATTTCTTCTACATGCAATTACACGTTCAACTTGACGATTCATCGAACGTTATCCCAAAACCGGAACAAAGTCGGCGAAGAGGAGGCTAGGACACGCTCGGGAATCCGATTAAATATGTCCCCTGCGTAAAACCAACCGACCATTAACCCTGTCGATCTCATTTCACGTGCTGTCACGAACCTTATCGCGGCGACTATAGAAACAACAAACGCGTCGAACAAGCGGCGGCCCCAGCTCGTTTACATTCGATCAGCTGCCGCTTATTACGTATTCACACGGGCCACCAGGATCGCCCGATTTCAAGACACGAGATAACGATTTATTATTGCTCATCGCCGATCTATTCGCGTCCCTCGCGACTCGTTAATTAAAGCGCATTGAGGGCGGCGTCACAATCGCTGTATTTCGAGTATATCTCACACGATCATATAAGTTTGCCCGTTTGGCGCGCCAATCGTTCCCAAGGACTTTTCACGGTTTAATCTAACCTCGTAAATATTTCGAACGTTCTCGGGGCAGGAAAAAAAAACAAATTCGTAATGTCAAAGAACGACGAGAAAAGAAAAATCATCACAATCAATTACCCCGGACTCGTTTCTCGAGTAAACACTTCGTTGTTACGGTGAATCGATGCGGAGAGAATATACAGAATCGCAATAGAAGAAAAATTCGTTCGTCAACAGTGTTGTTTTATTTACGACGTCCAGACAAATTCATTAACGATAAGCGATCGCAATAAAAACAGTCGCGGCGAACCGTTGCCGGCAATGAGGTCAATTAATTACGGCGCCAAAGAGGAAAAATTCAAATGAACACAGACCTGACGTACGTAGCGACGTTGTCTCTCCTTTTTTCCCCTCTCTTTCCTGCTTCTACTTGATGGTAAACACCAGCTTCTGTCGTCGCCATCGCGTCCAATGACTACACCAATCACGTGACTACCCATGCAAACCGACCAGCTTAACCGAAAACACCCAACATGGAACGACGAATTTTCGCACGTTACGAGGTTATGTACGACTCACGAGTTACTTTATACACACACATCCTCTTCCCTTCCTTAACGATTCTTCGTAGCTCGTTCAATCTCCCGGGCAATAACAGTAAAAACGTAACCAAACAACGCAATTCGGTCCACCATAATCGTTCGATAATCACGGTAACACCGTCGATTAACATGAACATCAGCATCGACGCGAAAGGAACGTGCGTACGTGAGCTGGTTCGTTCGTTCGTTCGTTCCTTCGTTCGCCGTCCTTGTTCCTACTACGCGATTCAATTACAGGACTCGATACGCGTGACGAGCGCCCCCGCGTGTCGCAACAATAACCTTTCGCTTCGAAAATCGACGGCTAATAACGTCCGTTTACGTTCTCGACTGAGAAATAAACGCTCAGGGGCCGTCACGGGCTATAAGACACCCCGAGGTGATCATAACGCCAACCATAACCTCGTTCTTAGACACGCTTCGGAAATTTTGGCGCACACCGGACATGACCATATAGGTTTCCGCAGGGGGGCGTCGCTGTGGAATCTGTGTCATGTCGCGTAAACATACTATAATAATATACTATAAATAACGCAGCATTGAAGCATAGAGCGAAATACATACTCACCGCGAGCAACAGAGAGCGAGAGAGAAACTAAGAGCAAGAGCAATGCATGCAGGCGCCGGCGCCGCCGGCTGAGTACATTACACGCGCCAAGGAAGTATTATCCGTCCCACGTATTCAACGTACTCGCTATCTCCCTCTTTTTCCTACCCGTTTCCCGACCGTTCCTTCTGTCTTTCTCCCTCTCCCCCTACGTTTTCCAACTCTCCCGTCTCTCACCGTTCGATTCTCTCCTCAGCGCGCGATTCAGTATCTCTCTTTCTCTCACGCGCGCTATCATCTTCCTCCTCTCGTCGGTCGCGCTGCTTTTTTCTTCTTTCTTTCCCGTTTCCTCAGTCACGATCTACTTCTCTCTGTATGCCTTTCACGCGCAAGAGCTTACCCTATACATACTACCTTCACCGTTTTTTCGTTCGTGTTTGTTCGGCTCTCTTCGTCTGCCCCTCGTTCGTTCACTGTTGTCTGGCGGCTCGTTCCATGGGGCTCCAGGGGCGACTTACTCTCACGTTCCTCACCAAACTGACCGGATCATGGGCGCCGTCGTCCGTTGTAACTGGCTCGGTTGAACGACCAACCGGCTCGATCTCATCTTTCCGTTTCTCCGCCCTTCTCTTATTTGTCCCGCGACACCCAGCCAAGCCGGGGCGACGCTCGTTAGACGTGAAATCGATCTTAATTTCACGTGAAGTCGTGAACGGTCGTTGCGCGAAACCGAGTCCGGTATCACGTCGCGGTGTGCCCACTTGTCACCCGGTGTGTGTCTACGGGCGTCGTTCGATTTAGAGGTTCAGTGGTAAGGCTGGTTTTTAAGGGGGAGCTCTCTCGCGACGGGTTTAGAAAGCAGACGCAATATTTATGACAACCGTGTCTCTCTTTTTCCTTCTCTTTGCCACTCCTCGACCCCCCTCGACCCTCGTCCTCCCCACCCGTGGCCGCCTCTCGCTACCTCTTCCTTTTCCACTTTCATGCGGGGAGATCGCGTTACGCGTAAATCATCGACGGAAGGAAGATAAACTGGTCTCGTTCGTTAAAATTTCGTTTTTGATAAACTAGTTCCGTTCCAAGATTTTCCCGGTCTTTTAGAAAACGTGGCTTTCTTTTACTTTTAGGGTTATTTTGTTTTTCTTTACTTCCAACAGATTATTGACACGTGGCGAGGGCGTCTAGACCTAACAACGATTCTTCTCTTAGTAATGTATCATTTGAAAGGAAAAGAATGAGAAAGTTTCAGGACAAGTTTCGTGAGACTGGATGGAGACTGACTGTAGCAAGTACAGGTACATAATACGTGGTACGGAGAGCACTCTGGGGTGGTCTCGAGCAAGAAACTGATTTCGAGCAGACTATGACCTTCACTCTATCTAATGAAATACATTTTTCTACCATTCATCGGTGTATTATTTTTCTTCTTTTCTTTTTTACCGTTTGTAGTTACATCTACTAACTGTACCGTATTACCAATGTCACAGTCGATCGCAACTCGGGTACAGTTAATTTTATCACCGATTTCTATTCTAGGCTGGTACGGTCTCCTCGCTTTATCGCGTTTTTTTTCCCTCCTCTGCGACCGTCTCCATTTATTAAACGTCAATGATACCGATAAAACGGCAGAAATTGAGCGCGACCAAGGCAAATTAAAACGGAGACTTATAAGTGGAAGAGAGGCTTTAATAAACGCTGCGACACGAATTCGGCACACTCGAGATTCCGTTCTCATTCTCTCGTATAATGGAAGGAACAATACAATACGAAACGTAACGTTATATTATAAAAACAAAGAATACATACGTGGTCCGGTAAGAAGTTTACGACGACCACGGATCATGGGTTCGTAAAGTTACGTATAAAACACCCTCGAGAACAGAGGCACAAGCAACTGCATACGCCATAAAAGTCTTTAGTGGGGAATCGAGTTTTAACTGCTGGTAGCAGTGGCCCGTGCGCGTTACTTTGCCTGGAATCGCCAATAAAACCGACTGTGTACAAGTCGTTCGATAACAGAGTAATTTTATCGTATCGATAAATCAACCAACTGTCCGTGATTCAACTAACTTGAGAACTGCATATATGTAGTATCCAGTTCAATCAATAAGGTCATGTTACAGTGAGTTCAATTTTCCTTTGAAAACGTCAGTGTACATGAAAACTTTTAGTCGGTAATGTAAGTACATCATTACCGATCGCGCAGTCCGCCATGTTGGATCTGACCTTAGCGATTACACATATCCAGTACGATTGAAAATTTTCAAGACGACAATTATTCGAACGGGTTTGGATAAAGAAGCCGAGATTGAGACCGGTGCATCGTGAAATTTCACGTATGCTGAAAAATCCGTGTCCTCCGAAGTATTGTCCTGGCATTGATATCGGAAAGACGAAGGATTGTGCAAGGAAAGCAAGGGAAGGGAAAATGAGAAAAGTAAAGAGGCTGAAGAGTTGTTCACATGCTCGTAAATTTTAAATTGTCGGTTGTCCTGTGTACGATACTGTTCTTCATTGAATAACATGCAAAAGTGGTTCATCGAAATAACTGAATTTATTCTGGTTTTTTATTCGATAACATTTCGATTCAATTGTAGATTTTAATTTAACCCTTTATAACGCCGTGTGACTTAGAAGTGACTATTTTATGTCAAATGACTGTAGTAAATTTATTATAGTTCTTCTAACTTTAACTAATATAAGAATGTTTTTTTTTTTTCCTGGGAGAAATGGGGACTGGGT
>NW_017100321.1:1398461-1409223 GCF_001263275.1 Habropoda laboriosa | reverse complement strand
TAATATATATACAGTAATATCTCTCACACTGTCGCTATTCGAGCTCCTCCCACATTGTCCCCTAGCTGCTCCTGCGCCGCTTAGGCATACGCTACTGCTACGCCTATGTTATCATAAATATTTACAGTACTTAATGTATTTTTTTAGCAATCCGTTTTTGTAATTTATTCAAAGCGATAATGAAATCGAATGAGTTACTCCATAAGTATTAATAAGTGTTTGGTCTCATTTCAATCAGAACAATCTTATCAATATGTTAATAACTTTCTCATAGAGAAAAAGTTAAAAATAAAAACGCTGGTGTTTAAATCACTCGGTTGCCTCGACCCTCGTTTCATCCTTATCTTTTATTTGTTATCCTTGTCTTCGTTCGGCAAACTACAAAGGCGGGCTGCGACCCTCGAAAACCTGTCTCCTCTAACCAAACTGACGCGTTTTGGTTCCGACCAGAGCGACAGTGTGAGAAGAAGACAGTAGTTTACAAGAAGTCTCGATCGATAATAGTCGAGTTTCTATTAACCGACTTCTTCGACTCTCCTGTTTCGGCATCGTAACAACATAACCTAATAATTGTTCAATTCATCGTCGTTTATATGTATGATCATGTTCAAGCTCTATAGTGATTGTTCGGTCGATAAAGCACATAGTGAAACATTGTCGACTAAAAAGAAAGTCCGTCGTAAACGTCAGCTCGTTATGATCAGCTGGCTTTCACCATGCGTTCCACCCGGACAATTAATTAATCATACTTTCGTGCATTTCCATATCGCGACCGGAAGCTCATAATTGGCCATAAATACCTGCGTCGGGCGTATTGTTACGTGTACCGTTTCCTAACCTCTCATTGTGTCCCGTCCACGTCGTATCGAGGTTATTATCAATAAATTTTCAGTAATTGCTAATGAAAGCCTCTCACGAAAAGACGATAACCATGTGTTCGTTGGAATTGCAAATTAGATGCCTGTAATCAATAGTGATTTTTCATACGAACCAGGAAATGTGAGGATAAACACTGGACACTTTTCACCGACCAATTAAATTTATCACTGGTTATAATTAGAGAGATATTCGTGTCCGGATAATGAATCAATTATCCAACCCCTAATTGCAGGTGTAACAGTAGATAAATTAAAAAAATGATCAGCTAGCGGTTCGACGAGTAATTATCCAATGGTTTTTCAAAAGTTACAATTATATTGATAGAGTTACGAAACCGAACACCAGTCATGCGAGAATCTGTATAAAATAACTGTATTAAAATTCTTCGTGGTCTCGTGACGTCAACCACTGTCAACGACTTCTCCACTATGCCTCTGGTACATAAATATGAAATACACGTATGTAAATAAAGTGTTCTTAATATATGTGCATAATTGGTCTAAGTACACACCCTGCGATCCCCAAACCCACGTATCCGAGGCAGAAATATTCGCCCTTCTGCATCCACAAATATACGTTCGCGTGAATCTATTAGTCCACGCCTCTTCTGCCGATGTATTCACGTATTCGCGTACGCTCCGATGAGATTATCGTGTTCTCTTGCCCGTACAGTAACACCAGAACACTTTGAACTTTTCGTACTCATCTGGACCTTCTTAGAAATGGATCGATATATTCTTGTTGCGTAAACGATCGAGGTTATGTTCAAACGAATTCGTGGGTGAGCATGCGCCCTAAAACAACTGACCGATCGCTCGTGTCTGGAGAGGATAAATGACGCGAAGGATTGATACGATTGATAATATAATAATTAATCGTTTTTAGTTGATTCTACGAAGGGAAAGAAGTGTCTATACATAGGGTGGCACAGAATCGGCGGTAGAAATAGAGAAACAATGTTTACAATAACAAAAAACACCTATCATCTTTTTTATTCAAGAATAAGAGTACAAGTAAATTATGACGATCTCATTGGGTGGCTGTACAGATGACGCCACCTCTAGGGCCACGCATGCCCAAGAAACTTCCAAATCTATGTCCTCAAAATCGAAGCATCCTACGAAAAAATATCACTGCATATTTTTTACTTACTTTCTAACGTAGAATCACATAACTATATAATTATGCTTTCACTTCATTTATTATCCAGCGAAAATAGTTCAAGTAAGATTTTTCGATATATCTGTCCTTCAGCTGTTCTACTTAAAATTCGAAGAGGCAAAAGGGAACTCGCGATCGCAAATTTCATCCAGACGTGATTGCATCAGTAAATTCCCACGTGGCATTAGAAATAGGCCGCTTATAGAGCGACCATTTCGTAAGGAAATGCCCAATAACGAAACGAGAAATGAATTACGAGCGGCTCGCGAAACGGCGGCATCTAAAATCGACGTTATTGCGTCCGACTGTACGCACAGCGTTCGAAGGTATTATTCGTCCCACACGCGCACGGTCGTTACCGCGCCGATCCTTCTTCGCGCCGCTTTATGTCAGATACGTTTTAACCGTGGTGTGTGCACGTGTTTATGTAAATTTCTCCGTACGCGTATGCACCACGAGTGACTTATATCATGGCGGTCGACGTGCATCGAAACGTTATTCACGTCGTGCGAACATTACGGATCGTCGGCTGCGACGAAAAGCGTTTGGAGAAGTTTTCGCGATGGAAGCTCGCTAGCGATATATACGGGTCGCGTTCGAGCACGTGCGAGATCGATGGCTCGTAATTCTTCCGAGCAGCGAGCGTAAGGAATGTTGGAAGACCGCCGACGTTCGCCCGTAAAGTACACAGCCAAAATTGAATGCCGATATTTCAGGAACCGTCGACAGGAATCTTGAGAGCGAGGTGAGAGCTTTATCAAGCGCGCCATCTGCACTGACTGTGCTGATTATAGGACTTCTGACAGTTTTGAGTCAGTCAACAATACAGGAAAAAAAGGACATTTCACGAGAATTAACCTGAACATCAGTTTAACAGACACTTAACCTCACTTCACATTTCAAACCACCCCATATGCACGCATTAACTACCATATCCAACATATAGATCCCGTTTAGAGACGAGCAGGAGATGACTAGAATAAAATTTATTTCGTCATCGAAGCTCGGCACGTCGTATCCAGACAGTCAATATCAGTAAATTCGAAGCGGGCGACGTGAATAACGTGGCAGTAAAATAAATTACTCGTAGCCTGGGTCGTGAGCTCGATCGGTAAATCAGGTTGCTCAAGTTCGATCGTGACGCTCGCGAAATTGATATCGAACTCGTAAACCTATTTCCGCTTTTCTGCGCCCACGAAAATACCGACGATCATAAACGTGCTCGCGCGTGCGCGATTATAAATAGCCTTTACCATACACCCGGTGGCGCCAATTAAATGATCGGCAACGAAAGGACGAAGGAAAGGCTGATTTTCATCTTGTGTACACATAACACAACGTTGAAAATGTCAAAGGCGACGCCACCACATGAGAAACATTTATTTCCTTTCAACGATCGTCGACATCCATTAATCGGATTTGCCTGAGTGGCAATCAGGCGTCAATTAATAGCTGAATTATGCGACATTCCTGCACGCCGTTAGAATTTACCTACATTATGCGCCGGGTCTCGCACGTTCTTCGCGTTTTACCGATTCCCCAGCCTCTACTCACTCTCTCTATGTAGCACACACCACCCACACACGCGGCCGTTATCGGCGCGCGAGCGCGTCGCGATCCAACATTTTACGGTGCACACACGTCGACAGATGGGAATGTTGGCGCCATTCTCGCGGCATTATGCATGTGCACGTACGTCTCCGCAACGGCGCTACGATCGGCGATGATGAAGCAAGTCGAATTTCGCCCGCGATTTGATGACCGTAATCTCGATCACGGTGTTAGGCGTGATGTCGAAAGCCTAACGTGGAGTTTCGTGTCCATTGTCTTCAGCTCGAGAACATGTATCAGGCTCTTAACTTTCCCTGGATGGATATACGCAGCGTGATTGAAAGTAGGCACTTTACGGTACTCCGATAGTTGAAGAAACGTTAAGATGACAATGGGGAATTTTTATGACGCGATATTTAGTTAGGCTACTTCCATATGTGAATTTCACCGTATTTTCCTATTTACAAATGGAGAATTATTTATTCTAATAATGTATACACAGCATCACTTTAAAATATTCCCCTTTTACCCAAAAGTTTATTCGACGAAAAGTCAACTCGACAAGCACAAATCCCTCACCCCCATCTCCAATTCTAGACTTGAAGACCGGCTGAAAAATCCATCCCCTCGGAATTTCGCCTGGCGATACAACAACAATCTGGCCTCGACTTGGAATAATATTTTTCCAATGTCCGGGGAAAATTGATAACCGTGCCCCGTCGGAGGGAAAACACAGACGGCCGTGTAAACTCAAACAGTTTATCGTACGTGTACATAGAGTGGTCCGTGTTGTCTGCTCGAATTTTCGATAGGCCGCATTTTTGGCGGCGTCATTCAGCGAGGACAAGATGGCGCGTCGATCGTGAAAGCGTTGTAGTCATATGAAAAAAAAAATCAAGCCAGACATTATCCTCGTTCCTCGTGAGATGCATTGCGCTCGTTGCTCGAAGCTTTCGATGCCGAAGGCCGTCGAAACTTCGATCTAAATATAAAGCGCCACCAATAACGATTGCACATGCCGGCAGATTTTTATATTCGACGCCGGCGGATACGTTCCGAATGTTTCTCCCTAAGCGTTAAAAAAAAAATGAAACTTTTAAGACCCTCGACGAAGGAAAAAATATAAGTGAACGAATTTTACGACTCCCCTACCCTCCTTCATCGAGTTGGATATGCATTCATATACAGGGTGTTCGGTAACTGTTGATAAAAAATTTAGGGGGTGATTCTATGGGTCAGAATAAGACGAAAATCAAGAATAAAAAATTGCATTTGAGGTTTAGTATTTTACTTATCAACAATTAAAGATATCCCTGTAGTCGAACAAACATACCTACACTATAGAATATAGAGCACATCGTACAAAGCATATAAAAAAAAAAAGCTGTGATATTCGACGCCGTAAACGACCTGCGACACTTTATAAGAAAAATCGTAGATTAAGCATTAAACCTGCCTACTCGCAGAAATCCATGAGAGTATATCAAAGTCTACTCTATGGAATTTTCGAATGGAGAAGATTAAATGTCACCACCAGTCCATGAGTCTGCTCTAATAAGTAATTACCAAATGCATACACTAGAACTGTCACACACGATACGCACAATACGCACAAATCACTGAAAAACAATCACTATACACTACAGTATTCAGACATACGTGTTAGCGGCATCGGTTCCTTCCTAAAAGAACGCGGCATATCAAAGACGACTGGCAAATTTAAAAAGGCCAAAATCAGATCACAAGAGATGACAAGGAGTCATTCGCCCTATATTCATTAGTGTAGGAAGGTTTGCTCGATCACAGGGATATCTTCAATTGTTTGTAACTAAAAAACGAAGCTTCAAACAAACTTTTTTATTCTTGATTTTCGTTTTATCCTGACTTATAACTGTTCTACCAACAGTTGCCGAACACTCTGTATGCAGCATTCGCGACAGAAGTCTGTGAACTTTCGTATTGTGTTATAGTTTCTGATATTTAGCCTCAGAATAGTTGGAAACATTTTGGCGATAGCGCCGCAAGTTGTCAAACGTTGCGATTCTGAATGTACACACTTCAATTGACAGGTTGCGGCACAATATTTCATCATATCGATAAAAAACTAATGAGTCGTGTACGGAAAAACAACTATCCATGGTATACGAGTTACATTACGGTGTAAAGTTCGCTTTTACTTGGGAAATGAAAAAATTCGTCCAAAAAATTCATATCCCGTTCTGTGACTCAATGCGTGCATATACAGGCAATAACCTCGAAGTTGAAACGACAGTGTCGGATGTACATTACATGCGTACGTAGCCGCGCAAGCAATTACCATTTCGCGAAGGATTTTCGCTTACCTTGCTGTCCGCAATCGACGAACTTTTCACTCTGCTATTTATTATTCGGCAATCAACGGTTTACGTAGAGGTTGTGAGAAGACGCGCGATCTGAAAGGCCGTGATGACGAGTACCGAACGCTTCGTTATTGCCGACGAGAAGCCTGGCGCCGTCTGCGAGGCATATCTATCACAAACAGCTTCGTCTGACATTCAATACGTGATCGTTACTCTGCAGGTTGTTAATAATTCTAAAAATACGGGGGGCACCAGCTTCGCGCCCGTTTCACAAGCTATATCCACGATGCAAGCGCAGCTGCACAGGAATCATAAACGTGATGGATAGGAAGTACGTTGGATAGACACAAATGACGGCTGGCCTCGTTTGATCGATAGCGCCATCTTTTTTTCGTAATTGTACCCTCCAAGGATAAAAAGCACGAAGAATTGTTGCCACATCGATATTATAGTTTATCACACAAAAAGTTTTTTCGTACTTCATTAAGACCATTTGTAAAATATTTATATGTTTCTTCCTTTCAGCATGTTGATATGGGGTCTAAGTATAATTTTTGTAAAAAAATCTGTTTTCCATTAACTTCATATTGTAGATACATGTCTTCGATAACGGCATTTGATTGGTTCTGTAGATATGGAATGTCCACCAATAGGAATAGAAGTTCGATTACACCTATTTCCCGCTTCTTCTAAATCTTTCAACTATCCACAAATCATTCTTGATCAAAGTAGTATCGACTCTGTTCCCTTGATGACTGCTCACTTCGTCATTACATGAAAGACTTACCGGACGAATGATAGAAGTCATTTGTTAAGGTTTCTACCCTCATTTATAAAATCTGCTCCGTCATTGTGATTCTTTTGATCCATTTTAAATTATTTCGCAGAATGCACGTAATGGTACTGACTTTTGATTAATAATTCAACTGTAACCTTGTATTGATTAGGTAATCAAGTAAAAGTAAAACGATCTTGAATTTTACAATGATCCATAAAATTTGATTTCTCTTCGAGACTGAAATGGTTTTATTTCGTTTATTTACCAAACAAATACTTAATAAAACCGGATTCATTCACACTCGTGCACATAATGTACATTTGACGTTAAATGACAATGTACCGTATTGAGTACTTACTCATACAAGGAAGGTTCCACGCGAGAAAATATCATGACACTGAAGTCATGCATATAGGAGCGATGTCATGAATGTAACTTATAAGTATTTAACCCATTTATCGTTACCACGAAAATAACACACATATATATAAAATACATAATACGTAATTTTAATTATCGGTTTCTAATTAATTGGATCGGTAACTAAAATAACATATCGTGATAAAAATCTCAAGCAAATTAATACACGCTAAAATAATTAAAAACAGAAAACATGTGTAATGTTTACAGTATTATGACGCCTTATATGTGTATGTATATAAAATGCACGAATGAAACAAAGTTCGCAGTAGTTCTTGTGTACAATTTTTTATGGTTATTTATAGATTTGGAAATATAGCATTTTACTACTAATGGAGATTTTTTGTTAAACAACATGATTTACAACAAAAGCATGTCTCATTTAATAATGAGTCAATAATCTGTAGCATCAGTAAGAAATCGGTATGGTACACTTTAAATATTACGTTCTTTATTTTTGTTCTGACAGAGCTGGAGCAAATATCCTCATTAAAATTCATATTATCTCTAGTCGTTAAATATACACACGTTATTAGAGGTTGAAAAAATCGGTCACACACAAATATACTATCGCTAAGAAAATTTCTTACGCCAATATTTTTTTTCTATTTTCCTCTTTTTTTAAGAAAAACAAATAAAAATCTAGAACTCGTAATTCATCGTAACTAATCTAGAATTAGTCAATAAAAAAAAAGAACTTAAGTTGCTAAATGAAACATGCGGTATAGGCGGTGCGCAGTCTTTAGTAAATAAAAAAGAAAAGTAATCGTGCTTGTAACTGAAGTACCATCGTCTGAATATAGGGGATGCGTGCAGGATGAACAGGAAGCCGTGAGTATAAAGGTGCGTTTGTTTCCGTCCGAGATAAATAATTATTTCTATGATAACATATGATTCTCGTATTCGATGCGGAAGTTCCTTTATCATCCTGGTCATTTCCTGCACAATATGCATGCACCCCGAAATATAGGACTCTCTATATAATTGTATCTTATAAACCAGCCAGAACAAAAACAAACTATTTTAACGGCAAATAACATATAGACTACATAAAGCACAATTACAGTATATTTCACAAATTGTTTAAACATTCATATATAATTATACGAATCTTCGCATATGACGAAAAGGCGATTTGATCAATTAGGGGAAGATTATTTCGTAAAAACAATGTATTTTTAAGGGCAGGAAAACATTAGGAGATTGAAGGGCTTTGCGAAAATGGCTTCATCTGGCAGACTGCCATGCCAGTTTGGATTGCTGGCTTAGAAATTGCGAGGCCTATCTCTCTTTGCTGCGAGAGGTACTTTCCTAATTCTTTTTTTTTTTTTGCTTTATTTCACGTTCTTCTCATCTTTCGTATTCTTTTTTCATTCAAATATTTTTTATCTGCATTTCCCGCTACGATCGATGCATAATTTCGGAATGTTGACAATATTCTAATTTTACCTTATCAAGGTGCAATAAATAAATGATATCTCTTTTACACTGAGATATACATGGTTGACTGACTGTTAGTTTTATCGCGAACAGGTGAAGGAGGGTGCAATTACAACACCTGCTGATAACCACAAGCAGTAAGACAACCATTTTGCATTAGTTTTGTTTTTTCCTTTACTTTGTTTTTCTCGACGTATACCACTGAAAACTTAAAAAAATAGAAACAAACTTTTGTAACTAGAAACAGTAAGTCATTGCACCGTCAGTTACCACTCACTGCATTTTTCATGTCAACTGGTGGGCCGATGTGACATTTGTAATGTAGTGGACAGAGCAACATTCTCTCATCTATTGATCACATTTTTATCATCGTATTTATATAATGTAATGTACAATATGCAGCTACATTATGATAATCAGTATGTCCAACGCATTCAAACTGACAACACCGTGGGTACTTCACTTTTTTCTTAATTTTTTTTTTTTTTTTTTTTTTTTTTTTTTTTTTTTTTTTTTTTTTTTTTTTTTTTTTTTTTTTTTTTTTTTTTTTTTTTTTTTTTTTTTTTTTTTTTTTTTTTTTTTTTTTTTTTTTTTTTTTTTTTTTTTTGTTTCAAAGATATTCAAATTATTAATTAATCAATGTGTATTGTATGTTTCAGAGTTAGGTACTTTAATACAATTACTTCCAAGTTTTCCACTTTTCTCGTGGTATCTCTGTGTAAAAAGTGTAACTATAATGCTAATATAATAATAATTATAATAATAAGTTGCACAAGGCAATAGTCTTGTGTGGCCGTTCGAATGTGTGCTTCCGGCCGTTTCCCCACTCCCCTCCCCCCAAAAAACTTCCTGGCACAATGACAACTTTCGATAATCTCCACCCTCCACTTCAAGATCGAAAAGATCTCGCGGTTTGCACTTATTGTTACCTCTTTGTATATTATTACTCATTCATAGGGGGGATAGGTGTGCAGCTGATTTTTATGATGTTAATATAGCAACTGAATGTTGACAGAATAACGTTCCAATTAGCGATTGGCACTTTTGAGCTGATTGGAGAGCCAATCAAGGCCTTCGTAAAGTCCATCTCCACTTGTGGCACACGTTGCCTGAATGTACCAATTACGATTGCGGAGAGAGTGCAGCCCCAACTTGTCGGTAATCTCCGCTGCATTCATTGCATTTGGGAGATCCTAGAATATTCATTATTTACTTCACATAGTCGTAAATTTATACATTGTTTCTTTAATCGATTTCTTCTTAATTTAATTGTAATTGTTTCTTTTGGCATATATCCATACCAAATAGATACTTATTGTTTACATAACAAATATCATATACTCTCAAAATGTGTATTAATATACTGTATTAAAAGACTCTAAATATATCTCAGAAACTATACTTACTTGTTTATTAGCAAATATAAGAAGTACTGCATCTCTAAGTTCATCTTCTGCTAACATTCTCATCAATTCTTCACGCGCTTCACCAATACGTTCCCTATCATTACTGTCAACGACAAATATCAGTCCCTGAAAGTAAGGTTAATCTATGAAAATAATTATCAGAAACTGTTCTAACGATTCAAGTGACATATAACATAAGTCACATATTGAGCATTTAAATTAATTCCATACTTGTGTATTTTGAAAGTAATGTCGCCACAGAGGTCTGATTTTGTCTTGACCACCCACGTCCCATACAGTAAAACTTATATTCTTGTATTCAACTGTTTCTACATTGAAGCCTAAAATTTATAATGTGTGATCAGTAATGTGTATTGTTCCAATTATACTTCCCTCCTATATATGCATATACATTGAAATGTGAAATGTATCTTAAATTTTAGAATTCGAAATTATAAAAAAAATCTATATTTACCTATAGTAGGAATTGTTGTAACAATTTCCCCTAATTTTAATTTGTACAGAATTGTGGTTTTACCAGCTGCATCAAGGCCTACCATTAAAATCCTCATTTCTTTTTTGCCAAAAAGGCCTTTGAATAATGTTGCAAACATATTCCCCATGGTTAATGTTGTTTATGTAAATACCTGAAACAACAAAACAACTAAGATTGAATCGTCATACTCAAAGAAATAAAGTAAAAGTAAGAATTTTGAAAAATTTGATTGAAACAAATGAGATTTTTATCTGAGATATATCACATGGTTTAAAACACATCAATGATTTAA
>NW_017100321.1:1352392-1398432 GCF_001263275.1 Habropoda laboriosa | reverse complement strand
AAAATTGTTGTTTAATTTTATATATGTATAATATTAAACAGCAATTTGTACGAATATATAAAATTGATCCATATTTTATTCAGAAATTTGCACAAACATTTACAAAAGAATGAATTATCCAAAAAATTAATAATACGGGCAAGAGCATCATTTGCAAAAGGACACACATATAAAACATGTAATCACGAAATTACAACTTTATCAAAATTTCGTTATCATCAATTTGATATTTAAAATTAGTGCGAGAAGATATATGCCCGACATATGCAAGAATACAATGTGCCATATAATCAACGTGCAATAATACATGACGGGCACGAAATCGTTTCGAAATAAATGATAACTTTCACGGAACGATATGAAACCAGCGAAACTTTCGAAATAATGAAAGAATTGGAAATACGTTTACACGAATGAACAAAAATCACATTTAGTCGATGGAAAAACTGAAATTACGCAAACGGAGCTGATGAGCAGAAACATGCGTAAAGTACTGGTACGATGACACAAAGGGGAAAAATCTAACCTGCACGTTAACGAGGGGCTAGCGATAATGAAAGAACGTTGGGAACAACGTAAATCATAGACTTTAATTGAACTGAACGAACAAAAAAAAAATTGTGTAGAGGCACGCACGAGATGCTCACGCTGCCCGCTATTGATTCTCATTTTAATACATCGCTATGATTATCGGACTAGCATACCGTAAAGGATCACTCTAGAGCGTTTTGCTGGTGATCTATGCACTTTTAAAACGTGATCGGCTACCTAAAACGCCAATACCGAAGTATTGCGAGCAAGGCGGAAGATATTGTGCGGTTTGCGAAGCCACTGCGTACACCCGGTTGTCTGTCACCTTCGACCTACTCCCCAGCAAATCGTCAAAGGTTCCCCGCTCAAAGTTCCATTATTTAGAAACGTTGTCTGATTATTAAGACTTCCCCGTAATGTCACGTTGCCCGTATAAGCCACTTGCGTTACTTACGTTTCAGTAAAAAAGATTATTTTCACGAGAAACGATAAAACATAAAACCAACACTCTCGAAAAGTACCGTATGTCAAAATGGCGGACGAGGAAAGGATTCATGCCTTATGCCACGTATAGGGCCCTCAAAATTCCCCGATTGGCTAAACCGATCACGTGACAGTGAAAATCTCCGTTGTTTCGCGTTTACTTCGGTAGGTGGCGAACTCGGCGAGTCATCAAAAATTCTGAAAGTGTATAGGTGAATAAACGTCTTACGTTCACAGAAAGGCCCACGCTCATGAGAGCGAAAATGTGTTTTTTTCCTAATTACGATGTCCAATAATGTAATTACGGAAAAACTGAATATTTTATCAACGACCAAATCATGCAGTACGACGTTATGTTTGTGATCGTATATTATCTTTAATTTTTTGTGAATGAATTTAATTATATCGCGTTAATTAAGTCGCCGACACAAACGTAAATATAAAAAGTACATTTTCGTGAACCGAATGAAAAACCGGTTCGAGCGGGGGTTGAAATTGAAGTGTTAATACGTTTTCAGTTAATAATTGTTAATTGTCCTGTTGCGTTGCGCTTTATGTAACACTCTGGAGTTATGTTATCGGTATGAATATTTACATTCTATTTTGCGTATTTGTTATTATTTAATAGAGTATAATTTTTACTAATTACGTTTATATTATTTTAATTCTTTTTTTGTACATTTTTTATAATTATTTTCAACGAGTCAATTATATACGTAAATTTATAATTCCATGTTTATTTATACACCTGGAGTATGATACTTTTCATCTAATGTTCCTTCTCCATATAGTTGACATTCTTCTGTATTGTATGGAATGTCAGATATTATTTCTAATGTTTCAAGTGATTGTCCAGGTTTTCTATAGATATGGTAGTAATATAGTATGAAGGTGAACATAATTAATAATAAAACATTTATACTTTATTAAGTTACTTTGGTTGAAAAGAAATTGTGATTGTAGAATACCAGTCTTCATTTACACAATAACCTGATAATTCTCCTAGGTTTTGATCAATCATAAAATCTTTATTCTGGGCTTTTTTATCCAATGTAAATTTTAGACTACGTACTGTTCAAAAGTGAAAACATCATAGTAATATAGGAACTAATTTATGTGACTATTAAACAAAATAATAAAAGTGATTATACTTGATAAATTTTTTATTGTTAATGTTAGTTTTTTTGTATCTCCTATGTATACAATACCAAAATCCAAAGTATATACTGACAGTTTTAATATTGGCAACCAAATTTGCAAAATTAATTCCACAATCTGGAATTGCATAAATGTGATATATAATTATGTTAATTCAAGTAAAATAATAGAGAAGGATGATCAAAACCTGGTAGCTTTTATCAGAATGTAAAATATACAATGGTTCTCTTAATATAATTTTTGAATTATGGAACTCTTCATTTGAACTTGTGTGCATTATGGTTTGAATTAAGTGTGCTTCTATAATGCACATTATTTCTACCTACAAATATAATGTTATTTCAAGTTTATGTTTATAACAAACAAAGGTATAAATTACTTCGATACATCCTTTTGAATTTACACATATAATTCCAGGCTTGCATGAATTTTTATAATCATAAATTGAAACAGAGCTAATGTGAAATGGATTATATGTTTCCAAACCTATTTCTATTATAGTATTTTCATTGTTGTATAAGAAAAATGTTTTAGTCAATCTAAAATTAGAAATATTAGTTATAATCTAATAATGTGTGATTCTAACATCTTTTCTAGTATTAATTGTAATTTTACATACTCCAATCTTTTTTTTCGACTTAACATTACATCATTGACAAAGCATGTAAATGTTCTATCAAACTTAGAAATATCAAAATGCAATTTAGGTTTAATAATATTTGCAGTAATATCAATTTCTATGGGAGGAAAGTAGTATCCACTCTGTCTAGCACAATAATTATCTCTATACCTGCAACATGATACAATATTCTGTAATTAATTGTAAATGATTTACATTAGTTTATTGTTATTAGTTATAAATATATACAAACATATCACTTGGAGCAATTCTTAGATATCCAAGGATTTTGCATATAAATTTTCCTTTAAGGGCATCTTTTATATTGTACATAGTTTTATATTTTTCATATTGTATAGAGATAATTAAAGAAGCATTATCTTTGGGCAAAATAAACATTTCTTTGGGTGTAACCTTGGGAAATATTGAAATATTTTCTTTATGACTCATGTTTGCAGAATATTTTTCTTACTAATATACTATAATTCAAGTTTCCTCTTTTCTTACTGTGCATATTTTTGTATCAATCAAACCATAATAAGGAAGTATGGAGAACTTAAACTCAATGTCTTTGTTTTCTTCACTTTGATCAATTTTATCTGAGTATTCATACATATCATCTTGTGAATATTCATAATCACTTTTACTAATAGAGCTTTTGCTGAAATACTGAAAGGAAATGTCAGTTTCATCTGAAGTTTCATTACTAGACATCCAAGACATAATCATGCATGAGGACCCCCTAAATCAATTCATTAAATATACTCTTAGTAATTAATTATTATAAGATTGTATAAGCATATTTACGAATAACTAGATGAAATATCAGTAACATTACTGATTTCTATAGAATCACATGTATGCAAGCCTCTAAATGTTCTCTGAACATTTTTATGTTCTTCTAAATGCATTTCACTATCACTTTTTTGCTTACTGGCTCTTAGTTTTGATGCCAATTTATTAGTAAATGGAGTGCAGAGATCAAATGCAACATTAAAAGGCTTTGTCTCTGTAGGAGGTTTAACCAGGAATGTATGCCAATCAATCACTATAGGCACTACACTTGTATTCTTCAACACTATCTTTCTATCCTCCAGACGTACACCTGCTGCTTCTATTCCATATCTATTAATAATTTTTTCTTTTTTCAAAAACATCTAATGCAAATTTTTTAAAGAAAAAATAATACACCATTTAACATACTTAATAACAGGCACATTAAATTCATTTTTATCAGAAATTGATAATGTTACTGGTGATCCAACAACTTGTACACATATTCCTATAGTATACTGTGGTAAACCAGTAATATTTATCTCAACTTCATCCACATAAATACCCCATGTATCAGCAAAGACATAAACATCAATGGGTATAGCTTGAAAGGGGCCAATTTCAGAATTTAAGGGATCTATATAAATTACAACACCTGATCCAGGTTGTTTCATCTTGTGCAATGTTTCTTCTATGAATAAAAGAGGTATTACAAGAACAGTAATATGTTTAAACTTTTGTGATTTATGATTAAATGATATTTCACCAATTAGTCCCTTCTGTTGACCATGAACTCGTTTATAGATGATCTTAATCTGATCTTCTTGTGTCTTTCCTTCACAGGAACATGTAATAGGGTAAAAATTTTTTACACAAAGCCAAAAGTTAGTCGGTATCGAGGTCTCGTTTTTGATTATGAGAGTCTTTTTTTTAACTGAAAGTTGCAATTGTTTATTATTACATACGTCTTAAGAAGTATATGTTGTTTTAATCTATTAAGTACCTGTTCTTAATTTTAAACCCAAAAATTCAATAACTACAGGCTGCTGTGGCAATGGAAAAATTTTTTCAAAAACGGGAACGATATCTTGAGAATATTTCTCACTTTGTGTCATCAAGTTACTGGTCTATAGTTATGTCATACATAAATTATGCGATTACGATGGTTCATTTAATATTCTTTACTTGACGGAAATCGATAGAGCCTTTCGATTACTTGAATGATTTCTGAAGTACTAGTACTCGCGTAAGACTGCTCGGCCGATTCCTCGGCAGCCACTTCGTGCATCGAAGGACCTGTTGAAGCATCTTTAAGAACTTCCCCTTGATCCAGATTCGTGTTCATTAATTCCCGTTCTTCTCTCATTCTGTACTTGTCCAATATTTTCTGCGAAGTTGTACACTTTTACAACATCAATTCGAACATAGTATAATTCGACATTAAAATTATTTAAAAATAATTTACTTGATATGTGTGGAATTTTAAGTTATTTTAATATCTTTTTGTTCTTAATTTTTACCATGTGTTTTTTCGATTTCCCCGCCACGTCGAAAGCGTGTTTAAGACTATCCACTCGCCACTCGACACGAGTGAAGTTGTTCCTCAATTCCAGAGACTCTTCGTCTCCTAACGGAAGATAAAACGTCACGTAAAGCGGTTTGATCGAACACTCAATCCCTAACATTATAATCTTCCGCGAATCTCCAATAAAGCAGGGTATAAATAACGACTGCACAATGCCCTGAAAGTTTATAGGTACTAAAGAAATTCTTTTTCGTTAAATTTTTTTAAAAAATTACGTAAATATTGAACCTCTTTTATTGGAGTAAAAGTTATCTCAATTTTTTGACCATTCCCAACGGATACTTCACCCTTTTCAGGACATACGCAAAGTTTCATCTTTTTCGAGTCTAAACCATTAACTTCGCCCCATGAATAGTTTAAAGAATTATTAGCCAAATTTTTTAACATTAAAATATAGGTTTCTTCGATACCAATGAACAAAGCCCTATTGTATATAATATTTTTAAAAGAATTGATATTTTTAAAGTAATTTGAATTGTCAGGCTCGAATTGCTTCAGGTCTACCAAATCGTAATGAGAGAATAATTCATCTAACACCTATAATATTGCATAAGTAATTTTATAAAAGGTAAGTAATTGTATAAAAGTTTGGAGAAATTCGTAAACGTCTCACTAATAAACACGTGGATCTACGTTCTTCCTTATATTCTGTTTCGTGTATCGTTTCTTTTTCTTCTTCTTCTTCTTCTTCTTCTTCTTCTCGATCTCGTTGGAGATATTCGTAATCCAATGACATTTCAGTGATGCATTTCAACATTCCTTTGGATGATTCATCTCTGGTTGAGTGAAAAATAATTTAAAGACAATTCTAGGTTAATTTAATGCTAACATTAACGCACGTTTTACTTTCGTCGTCCATCATATATTGCAACCAAATTTCGACATCGGCAACCCAAATATCTACAGACTAACGACATTATTAAGCTATTTTCAATGCATCATTAATCGATAAATTAGCGAAAATATAAAGTGATTTACAGTTAAACATTTTCTATGCCTAGTGGTAGATTTCTTAGTTTGTATTTCTGATATATTTGGAATAGCTTTGAGTGGAATATCTTCCACGTACAGTCTACAATAATTCAACATTAGAATTATATTTTTTAAAATATATTTTTCGAACTTACTGCAGAATAGCGACGTAATAATTTGGATCTAGATTTTTGTATTCGGCAGTTATGGTGAAATAATGAACAGAAGTTGGTGTGAAAATTCCGCGGTCCGGTTTAATGTGAAGAAATTCCAAAGGGAAATAATTTTCCTCGTTTATCCTACCATCGTCGCTTTGCGCGTCTCGCTTCTGCCATTTAAAATTCATGCATATCTCACTGTGCAAAAAGCAATCCAACATTTTTAGCGCAGCTTCAATTTTTATCTCACAGGAAAACATTTTATCCTTTTAATTTTAATATATATGGTGCTTCAAAATAATGTTAACGCATATACAGAAGTACAGCTTTTTTAGAGAAACAGAATTGATAACAGAATATATCATATTAATATTTACCGACTGCTCACAATGATGTCGCCACTGTCTACCGCCCCTGTTTTATTTGTCGCGCGGGAAGGTGAACGTTTATTCGTAAAGTACACAATCTTTAAATAAAAATTCGAAAGTGTACTCACGTTATCCTATTTCGTCGCATCGCAGTATATTTAAATTTTATCCATAGTAACAGTGTTATGTTACATGATTTTTAGTCTACTACCAATCCGATAAGTGTTGGAAGCAAACACACAATTTTAATAGGCTTCCAGTTAATAAGCTCTGTCGATAAAAAGCCCATTAGTAGGATTCCTGTCGGTAAAATGCTAAACAAATGTATTTTGTCTGCGATGGGGCTCCAATTATTCACCATCATTGTCAACACATTCTTGGAGTCTTATTTTCTTTTACAAACAAAAGGAAATATACAAGGTGTAACCGAAATAAATGATTAAACTTTGGTATCGTATTCTTTTCGTTAATATCTTGGAAAGGAAGTGTTTCTGGATCTATGTTTATATGATCTTTTACCATTTTTAAATGGAGAAGAATACGTTGGTGTTTGGTTAGCTATTTCGGTTATATCCCGTATTAATGTATAAATTCTTCATATAAATGTTAACATTATTCTTTAAGCATCCTGTCTTTCTTCTATTTTTAAATTCACGATAATGGAAATTTACCTAACGTTGCTCACTGAGATAACGCATTGCCCAATACCATCGGGGACACTTGTGCTTAGGTTTACGTAATACTTTGCACGTTTATCGATGTTTCTCTTGAACGACCATACTTTTTCAAATGGCTGTAATTTTATTTACTTTAAGTATTAATTTATCATAGTCGAAATTTTAATGAGCTGTGTAGTGATACGTTAATAATTCGAAAATACCGTAATATTATGTCTGAAAGAAAATTATAATATTTTACACTAAATTCCTTAATACATAGATACTTTACTAAGCCGGATGAAATTCGGCTCGTACACTATTCCATCCCCGATTATTTCCGTTGCCAGTATGGTACAATTATCACATACTATATACAATTTTTCCACCTGATACAAAATAAATTAGATGAAAAAATTAATACGGAATAAATAAGTGAATCGAATTGATTAAAATCAGAGATCTTTCGTTTACATGAATGCCGTAACAGTCTGGCGTGAAGGACATGTGTAAAATCATTTCGTCATTTGCTTTCAGTGAAAAGTATGCAGGAGAGATGGTAAAACAGGGTAATTCCAGAACATTCATACTCGTAATATCCTATCGAGAGAAGCATGAGAAGAATGTTTTTAACGAAGTCAAGAGGATATACATGGTGTCTCTGAAGTGATGATTGATTTTACTTTGATGTCCATGGTGAACCAGTCGGTTTCGCTCATTATGAAAAATCGACCCTCTCCACCAGCATTTTCGAATTTGATAGGAATATAAACCTCTTCTCCTACGAAACTTTTCTTGCAATCGAAAGTCGTGCTCACGAAACTGTCTTCTATAGTGCTCCAAGTGACAGCACTTTCAGTGGTAGTCGATATGGTAGACTGTCGATTAAATTTATAATTACACTTAGAAATACTGTTTCTTTGCTATAATCTGGACTGAATATATCTGGACGGCGAAGGACACTCCCCCTCCCTACTATTTCGTTTGGTTACTCATTCATACTACATATCTCTGTTCTCTTGGTTCTTACCTTGTGAAGATCAAAAAAAGAAAAAGAAAATTTTACAAAAAAAGATTATAATCCAATGTTTGTGGAATTTATTACATTCTAAGGAAACAAATTGCAGGAAAAAGCGAATAGGTAATAGAAAGAAGAAGAGTCGAGAAGATGAAGTAATTTTCAGTATAGTAAGAATTTCTAGGCATAAGAAATCTGCAGATGCCAGCTATAATAGGCCACACTTGTCATTATTAATCAGAGAGTAAAATACGTTTATACTGTGGAATGACGTCACCACGTCCGCGTTCGAAGACTGTTCCAACAACTTCATGTCTGCATTTGAACGCTTACAAGTTATCTTTTCTAACATACATGTTCCTTAAAAGAAGAAAAAACATTCAATAATACTTTTCACCATTTTTTTTTTTTTGTTTCTAATTAAATTTTAATTAATATAAAATAATTTTTAAAATAATAATTGTACATTTATTTAAATAATTTTTAAAATAATAATTGTACATTTATTAAAAAAATTTTCTTTCCTTCTGGAGTATGTATTAGGATCGCTCTAATCTACTTACAACATGGCAGTGTTGTTATCTCAGTTTCTGAAAATTGGACGTTTACAAAGTTGTGGTATGGAACCGTTCGGTTATTCTTTTATCACTTCATTACCAAACAAAATCGGAGGGTCTTTGTAACCGTGCAACCGAATGATTAATGACCTTCCGTGCTGCACGTTCAATACCAGCATCTCTTCTGGCTCATCGATGTCGTCGCAACGGAACAGAATGATCAATTGCAGTTGCATCCCCGGTGGAACGATGCTTCTGTTCTCTATCACTGGGTTCACTATAACACGGAACTTCGAACGGTACGGCCTTGGCTCTATTTGAAATCTTGCTGGGGCATTGCTCACGTTTTGCAACGTGACTACTTTCTGTCAGGCAGCAATGTTTTTATTTTATTTTTATTTCATGGAACGAATTTATCAAGATACAACACACTCAAGATCGTGGTAACACATTTTGTTCATAATAGGAGCATAATCATGGATAAACGAGGAAACAGTTCACCAGCTTTATTATGCCAGATGACGCAAAAATCTATGCTGCACCCTTTCAAGTGAGCTTCTTAGAATTCTCCCAATGTTGATTACGAAACGATGGAATCGATCGGTGGATATACTCACCTTGTATACCTTCTTCAGCTCAAAGTTACGAAATTGCACGTAATTTGTGTCCACTACCAGTATCCTCTGTAGCGGATCTATCTTTATTATGCTTCTCTTCACCTGACCTCTTATCCATGGTCTTGCCTTGAAGCATCCACTGATTCACGAGATTCACATTCGTAATTACGGCTGTGAAATTGTTTTTGTACAAGTACCTGTCGATACGAATTTTTGGAAGGGACGTCACGTTCGATAATTCTGGTTTTAAGGTTGGTCTTCTTCTTGGTCTCAATCTTGAAGATTCTACTAATTTCTTGTATTCATCCCAAATTCTCACTTTTGGTAGTTCTATCAATTCACTGGGATGCGTATCTGCAGAGGGAGGTTTTAATGGCTTGTTCGTTTTTAGATGTTTCTTCAAGTTATGTACAGTAGTTGGAACGGATACAGTGAAGTCGTAAAAATGATATCTCATATCAATAGAAATCTGAGAATTAACAGCCCTGAAGAGAAGAATGCCTCACGAAGTATGTCTTAGCTTCGGTTTAGTTGTCACTAGATCAATCAGTGTGTCGCTACTTATGGCTTCAGTTTATGACCTCACTATATCGGTTCCCTCAACTATACCTAAGTGAGCTTCCTGTTCTTCATAATCAGTATCTGTGGGTTTTATTCTCTCCTCGGATTTCGACTCGTCTTGAACGATATCTGTGCAGTATTTCAACGTTTTTATATCTGCTGGACAGGCATTTCGTAGTTTATCTTTGTAATTCTACAAAAACTATAGTTGTTACTATTCCGTGTTGTTACGTATTATGTAAGAGTTATGGAAGTACTAACGCAGACTAAGTAGGTGGATGTGCGTTGTAGTATCACATTCTTTTGAGCAGATTGAACGAGAATGTTTGATATTTTCCAATTATAGTTTTTCTGTCGTGTCGCGTCTTGAGGGCTGCTTCTTCGAACAGATTTTGCATTCTCGTGTCCCTCGTTGTTTTTCGCGTAAAAATCTCTTGTAGGATTCATCATTTTGAATGTAATATTTTAAACGAAACCTTCGTTAAAAATAACAAACGAAGACGCGATATTTAATTGCTTCTTAATACACAAGGTGACCGATAAATATATGGTAGAGGAATACAGAAAGGAAGGAAGAGAACATGTGGATTAATTTTAAGACTATGATTTATTTGGAAACAATTTTTTTTATATAAAGGTTTAGAGAATGAAGTTCTATGTACAAAAGGATTACGTTAGTAAAATACTAGGATTTTATATTCCTGGCCGTACATCGTGCAAAATAGTTTCTTCTTATATACCGAGATATAATTAATAATCGTTCTCGTCACGTGCAGTTCTTTTCTCTTTATTTTATTGCGAGTCTCAGACTGCCTATAATTAAACGCTTGAATCTAGTTCAACCCTATCATTATATTTATCAAAACGTTCGACGAAAAAAACACTGGAGGCTTTCGTCGCACGTTAATCGCACGATACAATCACAATAAGGTACACTTATTATTTATATTTATAATCATAATCAGTTATTCGTGAATACAAACAATTCGTGTTTGACAATTTCATTTTAAGTCCCATATACATATAACATGTATAATCGTTTCAACACGCAATAATTCTCCATTTTGTCATCATTATCATTCTTTTCTCGTTACTTTACGTATATGACATTATAGATTACGCTTTGTACAATCTAATAATACAAACAATATTATCGTGAATAACGATAAGAGTCCATCATTTTGCACAAGGTTGATTGAAATCTAACTTGTAAAAAAAAAAAAAAAACCATTGTTTGATAGAAGCATATTAGCGCGAAAAGCGTTTCTCGACGAGCAACGGTGAAAGTTTTGATAAATTTGAAATTTGTTCGTCACATTGATAACGTGTGTTCAATAATATCGTGTAACCTGAAAAGGAATGGGCTTGACTGAATAATGAGACGCGCTGTAGATGTTCCATTAAACATTGTATTTTTTGTTTGTCTGTTTTTTTTCTTTAATCTTTCCTTTCTCTGTTAAAGCCTTATAGATTTAAAAATTATGTGTTCCTTTTTTTTTGTTTTATTTTTATAAGAGTGCACTTATTCGTTACCTATCAAAGAGTTAAGCATACACAGTCCATGAAACGCCAAAGAAAAAAAAAAAAAAGAAATACGTTCCTTTATTTTTTTTTTTTTTCATTGCGATCGATCGTGTTAGTTAATTTACAATGTACGAATTTATGAAATCCATACCGAACGTCCATCGGTGTGATACGATTTGTAACTAGGAATAATCGAAAAAGAAAAGAACCTCTCTCTATTCCGATCATCATTCACGTAGATCTTGTACGATGAAAGATATAACACGGAGTCAAACTAGGTTCAAGCTGTTTTTCTTCACATAGAAATTAGCCCCGATAAGAGTAATTCAATTTTAGTAATTTCATTTTCTTTCTCCCTATAATATTTACAATTCACGAAACGCCGATCTGTTTCTTTCACAACTATCGGTATGTTCTTCGCGACTCCCACTCTATAACTTGACTGAACATGTATGTATGTATGTATGTATGTATGTATGTATGTATGTATGTATGTATGTATGTATGTGTGTGCGCGCGCGCGCGCGCGAGTGTGTGTGTATGTATGTATGTATGTCGAGCCATGTGAGCTTGGACTTTGTATGCGGAGGAAGAAAGGTCTTTATTAAAAGCCTATTATTGTGTGTGGAAAATATAAAACCCCAGATTATACTTCACTATCCTACAAATACAATGCTTAGCTCAAACGCATAAACGGTGTGTCGTTTTCTTTTCTCGATAGAAGATGTAATATGTTATTATTTCCCTTCACGTTCGCGTTCGCGTTCATTTCTGTCCACTTGTGTTTATAAATTAAATGAATTAAAAGATTAAAATTTCTGTCGGATTATTTCCGTTATTACAGTGAAACATAAATTTCTAAAACAAGAGTAGTAGTCATTTTATCTATTAATCTAAATTCTAGATTTCTGTATTTACGATTTTTGTTTTCATATTTTGTTTGTTTTTTTACAATACACCAGCCGTGTGTGCGTGCGTGTGTGTTTGTGTGTATGTATGCGCGTGTATACATGTGTACGTGTATTTCTTTCATTCCATTTTCACATTGTATTTGCTTTAACTGGAGAAACTGGTGAATAATTTATCATCCATTGCAATTGTACGAAGTGAACGTTCTTACATATATACAACCCACGATCACCCTTAAGCGTACAACTTCACGTTGTAAAATTGTGTAGTTCGATGCATGATCGTTTTTTGTTTCTTTTTATCCTTTCCGCGTGATATCAACGTTTAAGTGTCTCTTCACTTGCCAAGTCCGAGCGCAGCGTATTGTTCCTCCGTCACTTCGGTCATCATCAGGTTTCCGTCAGGTAAGAGTAGGACAACTCTTCTAGTACCACCTAATATAGCAACATAAGACCATGAAAATCTAAGTATCCAATAACAAGAACCACTATTTATGTACTTGTCATGTATTACTATTTTTTCTTTCATTTTTATATATGAATGTTTAATTAATTCATTAATTGTTACTTATGAAATAAATTACCAAAAATTCAGTACATTACCTGGAGTAGGTTCTTCTGCTTGTACAACTTGAGCTACAACTTGTCCATGACCATCGGCGTCTTCCTGTCCTTCGGTCACATCTGTTGTGTTCGTATTGTCCATAATGGACATTACCATTGGATTTTCAGTAGGTTCAGCTCCACCTTCCTTCACGTAGAACTGCGAGGCCAAGTTCACTTGATCAGGTATCAGCTGAGCAACTGCTTCCGCTACAGCATGGTCCAACGTTAACACGGATCCCTCGTCTCCTTGTTGCTCCGTGGTAACGTACACGCATTGTTGTTCGCCGTCAGCGTCTCGCGTTACCAATAACGTCTGGCCATCCTCAGCTTGACCTGCCACTTGGTAAACTACACCGTCCTCACCCGTGATTGTCACCAAATTCGACGTGTCCTCAGCTACTTTCCTCTCCTCCGGTATTTTCTCCTCAGCCTTGACTCCGTCGGTAGAAGTAATTGCTATTGTGCTAGTAGAGGTAACTGTTGCTGTTGTCAGTCCTGCTGCGATAGAAGAGTCACTTGCAGGTGTTGCTTCTGTTAATGATGTTGTCGTTGTTGTGGATGGTGTGGCCACGGCAGGAGCTGTGTCATCTAAGCAAGGAAGGTCTGGAGCAGGAACGGAGACGTTCGTCAGGTTGATCTGCGCTGGCTCACTGGTCTGGACGATTGTACCTGTTGTTCCACCGGGGCTCATTTCGACTCTCATTATTCCACCACCCTCTGTAAGAGAATCAAGGGAAGGTAGAACCAGTTCTGTGGTGGTACTTGAAGCATTGACGTCTATACTCTCGGATGTAGTTGTAGTCGTTTTGACAGTAGACAACGGTGTACCGGTAGTTTCAGGCTCAGGTTCCTGCTCGGCTGGTTGTTCCACAGGTTCACCATCCGGTCCGATGATACGTCCTGTCAATGGACACAATGTGAACGGCCTGGGTGGACTGTCCGGTTCCGTGGTGGCGATAGTATCAGCCTCAGAAGGAGGAAGTTCCGGTTCACCTTCGCTGCTACTTTCTTCAGAGCCAACTTCATGGAACTCCATGTGAAGACCATCACCATCCGCCAATTTACTCTCTTTTGGTTTGTTACCCGGGGCGGATGCTGATGGTGTATCAGCCAATTTCCCTCTGCCTCGTCCAACGGTAGCACGAGCACCTGCTAGGAGGCCACGGCCACCTGGTTTAATGATACCCGCTGCTTCTTGAGCTTTCCTTTTTGCCATTAATAACTTTTGCTGCGGAGATAATAATGACTGTGGCTTACCAACTGCTGTTTTCGGTGATTGTTTAGCCTGTTGCACTGGACTAGTTCCAGACTTTACCACTTGCTTCGGCTGTGAACTAAGCACCGTAAACTTCGGTCTAATCTGAGTAACATTTCCAGGACTCACCGAGTTACTTTGCGTAGTTACAGCCGTTGTACGTTTTTGTAGCACCTGACGTGTTTGCTGGGACTGAACTTGTCTTGGGGCTGGCGCCCTAACAGGTGTGCGGATTGTTGATCCGATTCCGAGTACGCTAGTTGGTGTTGTCGCACGCAGTGGAGGTCTCGGTAACAAAGGACGACCGTCCGCACTGCGTTGGCCTGTAACAGGTCCAGGACGTATTCCTGTACTTATTCTTGGCTGCAAAGTTATAGGAGCCGGCACCGCGGTCACGACATGTATCTGCGGTAACTGTGTCGGATCTGGTTTCGGCTGGATCTTTATAGGCTCTGTTTTCTGTGTACCTCCTGCTTTACTCGTAACAGGCTTAGAAACTACTTTCATCTGGGTTACTACTTGACTTCCATCCATTTTAGAAACCACCTTTACCGGCGTTACAGAATTTGACTGCGATGCAGATATTACTTGCTTCCTCACTACGTTAGTATTATCTCGATTTTGAACCATCAAAACACCTTGTGTGGTTGGCGAACCTTTTACGGCCAATTTCCCGCTAGGGGATGAATCCAACTTGATGATGCCATCTTTCCGTGACATTACGTACACGCCGGACGTTAAATTTGGCATTTGCTTCGGGTCAACTTTAACGACTCCTTTGGCGTTCGCGACTAAAACCGGTGGTTGGTTAGATTTTGCTCCTTCGGGAGATTGAAGTCCCAATGAAGTTGCAAGATCTGTAGACGAACCACTTGCTCTGTTAGAGCCATTCGATTGAGCATTGGCACGATTAAATGCGCGTTGAATCACATCGCTTCGACCCAACAATCTTTCCTCCTCGGACTCTCCAGTCCAATCTTCGTCACTACCTGTGTCGCCTTTCGCTCGTTTCGCAGCGCTGCTACCTCCGTCTTCGGAATCGCTCTCAGAATAATCCATCCTCCTCTTCCCTAATACTAAACGAATTTTCCAAACTTAATATTTTTGTCACAATTATTATTAATATATGCTATATTCTAAATATACACGTACGGTCATTATCTTCATCTTTCATCGAACCACACCATTGCTTCACTTGATCCATCGCTTTTGATTTACTTGAGCGCATGGGTCGCCTACATAGAGTTTATCATTTAATATATTGCATTTATCAAATAGAAGAGATATGCGAGCAAGTTTATAAAACTGTAGGCAAAACACAATTGCCTTACCCTACTTGAGCTGCAGTACTTGGTCCAGGTTTTGCTTCTGTTTTTATAACTGTTTTATGAGCAGGGTGACCTCGTCCTGCTGCTTTTGCGTTACCCTGCTGCTGAGCTGCTTTTAATTCTTTTTGTTTAGCTAGGTTTCTTTCAAATTCTTCTAATAAGTGTTTACATGTGGCTACATGCTCAGCAGGCTCCCATGTATTATGTTCGCTGTAATTGTTTGCATATTTTTATCTGATAATACTTGTACTGATAACTTGTTTAACGTAACATGTCATTTGTTTGTCTATAAAGTTATACTTGGATCATAAATTAAACTTACTGTCCATAACCTTCCCATTTCAGTAGGTATTCTGAACATCTCTTTTTGGGATTAAATCGTTTTGCTAATATTTTTTCTACGGTATATTCTTCATCGCTGGAATCTCTATCATCGTCACCAGCTTTACTAGATTTACCCTATAATAACAAATAAATTACAAATTTTTGTATAAATTGAAAAACTGATGAAATGTGATGAAGCTAACCTTGGGTTTTATCGACGGTTTTAACTTTGGCTTTTCTTTCTTTTCTACTTCGTCAAAAGATTCATTACTTTTTTGATTCTTTGCTTCTGATTTACTATCCCTTTTACTATCGGCATCTTCTGGCTGTCCGTTCCTAATAACTTTACGGACAACTACTGGTTTGCCTATAAATCACAGAATAACTCCAAAATACTGTTCACTTAAATTTTTATAAAATTATTATTTTTAAAAAATCCACCTTCTGCATTAGTGCTTATTTGATTTTGCCTTGGTACATCCTGCATTTTTGCATTACTGATTTTTGTAAAAGTTTGAATAGTTTTCCCAGCAGCAATCCAGGAATCTCTTATGTGCGTATCCATTTTGCACCATTTTTGATATAGTTTCCATGAATTTGTTGAATCCCTATCTGAACCTTCCTGGTGAATTTGTGAATCTTTCCATAAAAGGAAAGCCCACACTTGTGCTTTTTGTTCGTTCTATAAAAAGTTGAAACAAAATAGTGACAGTGTTGTATCAGCATTGGTGCTCATTATTATTATTGTGTATGTAAGGTGCTTCATAAATATTATACTAACATTACTATTTTCACGAAAATGTGAAACTTGAGTACAAGCGCCTTCTTTTGTACGATGCTCTTGAAACTCTTCAATAAAATGAAAAACTGAATGGCACTGTCCACACACAAGAACATCTAACCTTCCCATCTCTTCTTGTGCAGCTAACAAAACATAATAAAGTTTATTATTTAAAATTTTGAAACCAATTCAATCACTTATAATAATATACATTATGAATAAAGTACATAAAATAAATTTATCAACAATGTTCCCCTTACATTTGTAGAAATTGGTCAGTATGTCAGGTCCTTCATTTTTATGTACCAATAACTACTACTGACATTTTAGTAATACAAATTATTTATTATGAAACTGTTCAAAAGAATACATGTATACAAGTTTCAAATTTTAATAATAGCTTTTATCATATAACAAATTATCTGTATCTTTAATTTTATAACATGATTAACATTATCAAATACATATAATTGTACTAATCAGCAGAATTTTCCTCTTGAACTTTAAAGTTTTTCACATATTTCAGTACTCATAAGCGTATTATTATAAGAATGAAATGAAGAATAGTTGATAGTTTATGCAACAACTATCTAGTAAGAGTAATTAATTATAAACATTACCTTTAATAGCAGTAGGATTACTACTGATGGCCGAAGGGCCATCGCCTCCCTCCATTTTGTTCAATAAAGTTTTTGAGTCTCTATCCACTATGTTTCTTTCTAAAACATAAAATATTCTTTTACTTTTTATGATAGTATACTTTGTATATGTTATACTGAATGTACACAATGAAGCAAGTAACTAATGATAGTGCACTGATGATAAATCAACTCTATTGTTTAATACTTATTTGTAATTACAAATTTTAACTTCACTGTGCAATTACACGTTTAAGCATGTTTAACCTCAACACAAGCAAATCAAAATTTGAATTAAAAAATCCATATTTTAGGTTGATTAATTAATTGGAACATAGAGGAAAATTATAAAAAGAACAATTAATTGTAACCACGCAATCTAACGCACAATGTTCACTCTTTATGCAATAAATGTTCGTAACACATTTCATTAGCATTATTTACGCAATGTATCAATGAACATTATTCGATCAATTTTTTTAATCAAATATGCAATAAATTGATAAAAAAATTAAATTTTCTTTAATAAACAATCTGAAAACGTTATAATATTGCTCTTTCGTTATATTGCAATGAAAAGAAAAAAAACTGCAACATTCGGAGTTCGAAGTTTCGCGGGCGTCAGAAAAATTTACACGCAACATGCCGGTGGAAATCGAACTGCGAATATTTTTTAACAAGACACCACTGCCGTTGTTACGGTGATTCAAAGGTTCACTATATACATACACCGCTACCACTGATAATTTTGTAAACCGTCTGCGATTCCAAGCGTTATCATAGGGCGTATTTTGCGAAACCTTTTATTTAAACTAAACGAATTCCCGCATAAATGGTAAGACGTCGAGACACACAGCATGGAGTCATTGTAAACGCGGCCAGTGGCGTAAGTTACCAACGAATAAAACTCACAGATAATTCGATCTTGAAATAGTAGCCGGCTCACCGTGAAAGATCGTTACCGATAAAAGCGACTATTCTAACTGCAGATAACACGGGCGTTTAGAATTTACAGAAACATTTAGAAACGATGCCATTGCCGCCGCCGCCACCGCCACAAACTCGTCCTCTGTCTATCACGAGCAAGCCGATGCTCGTCAAGATGGCTCTCGTCACGAAAACTCTCCTCGACTATTCACTTCCTGTCTACCCATGAATATTTTTCGAACACACTTGTCCGTTACCGATTTCAATGCGATCTACCCTCAAACCAATGATATCGACTTACGCCCGCTAAACCGTGGAAAAATCAGATTTCCTTGATCTGGATAATTGCTGTTGCCGCACGAAATGGGATGAAAACAGTGATCGCGTCTGACGATGGTGGCGCCATGGCGCCTGTCCGCCACGGTAACAGCTTACCTTTTGGCGGGAAAATATTGTTCATTAATTTAGATTTATCCTCTTTTATTGATGACACTATTTCTGTTGAACTTCGTCTTACACTTGTAATATTATATTCGAGATGAATCGTCGAAATAAAATAGCAAATGACTTTCAAAAAGATGTTACAATTGCAAATGTTCGTTACTGGTTTTAAATATGCCGCTTTTCCTCATCAATTTCATCCATGTTCCGGCATAAGATCGCGTATAGAAAAGGCAAGTTTATGTTAATTGATGTCAAGACGATTTCGTAAATAGTCATTGGTTATTACGCGCAGATTTATAAATTGTGTATGATGAATAGTTGTTTAATTTAATTATTGCTATTCCTAGAGCTACTTACGCTTTGTCTTTATGTCCTATACATTCTTCCTAATTTATGAGGAAAAATTTAGAATAAATAAATTCTTGTATCGACCGGGCACCGTGTGGAGATTTTACATTCGGTGCATGAATATTTGTATGCGAAGTTGTTATATTTTTATGAAATTTCCTTTTTTAATTAGAACTTTGAACTGTTAAAGCTTTTAAAGTATTAAGAAACATTATTGTTTTCAATCATAACGATGGTCCGTTATTTTTAATGTCACCAATAATATAAACAACATTAACCTAATTTTCACACAATATTGAATAACATTGTATAAAGTAAGCATTATTTCGAATCTATTCATGAGAAAATTGGAATATAACTTTTCAATTATACAAACTGAATATTTAATTGTAATATTTATTTCAGAAATTAAAAAATGGCTGATGAAGAAGAAGAAAAGGAATACAGATGGGAAACTGGTTATGAAAAGACATGGTATTAGGACTTTTTAAATTAATTCAACTGATTTTCACCATAGAATTATTTTATATAAATAATTTTTTTAAAGGGAAGCAATCAAGGAAGATGATCATGGATTATTGGAAGCATCAGTTGCAGATATCATTCACAATGCTAAGAGAAAGCGTCAGATGGAAAAAAAGGTTGGTGCCAGATTAGGAATGATGAGGCATGTTTACATAATTCTTGATGCTTCTGAATCAATGTCTATTCAAGATTTGAAACCAACTCGTTTTTTGTGTTCTTTAAAGGTATTAATTTGTACATAGTATAATAATGTATGTGTTATTATGTCTTACTTCTAAATGTAACTTAATTTAAGCTTTTAGAAGACTTTATTGAAGAATTTTTTTACCAAAATCCTATAAGTCAGTTAGGTGTAATTATTACAAGGAATAAAAGAGCAGAAAAAATTAGTGAATTAGCTGGAAATTCTAAGAAACATGTTAAGGTAAATATTTGTGAAATACTCTTAAGAGTTTTGTTTTGTCTTAAGAGTACTATTTCTAGGAAGTACAAAATATGCAACAAATAGCACCAGCAGGTGAACCTTCATTACAAAACTCTATAGAGTTAGCTTTAAAATCATTACGTCTTCTACCATCACATGCTAGCAAAGAAATACTCATAATTATAGGAGCACTTACAACCTGTGATCCAGGAGATATTAATGAAACTATACAGGTTTGTATTATAACACACAGTATGTAGCTTAATAGATGTCAGAATATTAGAATTAGTTTTGGTTTTAGAATCTCAAGTCTGATTGTGTAAGGTGCAATGTGATAGGATTGGCTGCAGAATTATTTATTTGTAAAAGAATGGCAACAGCAACTGGTGGAGAGCATGGTGTTGTACTGGATGACAAGCATTTCAAAGAACAGTTGAATATGCACATAGATCCACCACCAGCTGCTACTAGATTAGATGCTGCTCTTGTAAAAATGGGTTTTCCTCATCATGCATTACATTCTTCTACGAATGATTCAGCTATGGCAGTCTGCATGTGGTAAATAATTCTTTAATTACCTGTTTATATGTGGATGTTCTTAAAAAAAAAATTCTGCATACTTTCTACTTGTTTTACAGCCATGCAGAAAGTTCGGACGAGTCTGTTAAACTTATTAGTACAGGATATCTTTGTCCTCAGTGTTTGAGCAAACATTGTGAACTGCCTGTAGAGTGTAGAGCATGTGGACTAACTTTGGTGTCTGCTCCACATTTAGCTCGGTCCTATCACTATTTATTCCCTGTTGAACCTTTCGATGAAGTTGGATATAGTGGAACTCCTTCAACCTGTTATGGTTGTCAGAAAACTTTGTCACAAAAAGATAAAAAGGTATGCTTGGCAAATACGATTTACCAAGAAAAACATGTGAATTTAATTTACAAAATGTAAATTGGGACTGAAATGATTTTCAGGTGTACATTTGTAATAAATGTAGTCAAACATTTTGTTTAGACTGTGAAATATTTATTCATGAGTCTTTACATACATGTCCAGGCTGTGCTACAAATCCGGAGACATATCAAAGAACTGCAGAGAGACCTTAATTTATTTGATGTATGTAAAATAAAAATAATAATTTTAATTATTTCGAATTAAATATTTTACTTATAGAAAGTATTTCCTCTTATCACAGAGGAGTGGATCAGTAAAAAGACAATAATAACAATAATGGGTGTTCATCTGTCTTTTCCTTTACAGTAACTATTACCTATTGAATATACATTTAATATTTCAAGGACATTATTAAGTACCTTGTAATAATACTGGCCTACCCTATTGTCTTATGAAGAGATTTTGTATTTCGACGGTATAGTTGCAACGTACAGAAGTATGCTTAGACAAAAGGAAAACAAGAGAATATGAGTTGTTTGTGTACATTTGAATGATACACAGGCTTCTTTCCCCCAAGTAAGGAAGCCGAACTTTTTTGAGTGGTAACGCGGCCGCTTTAAAATCATGGTGGGAGGTGATTGAAGTTTATTAGCTAGCGGACAGGTGGAAGCGAGCATCGTGATATTAGAGCACATTATTAGTTTGCGATCGTCCTCCGGTGCGATCGGTTCCACTGTGTCTCTCTACTTCTGATTCAATTACGTATGTCCATCCTGTCTGGACAAAGTGACTTTATATGTGAGACATTTTCCACACACCTGGTTTCCTTTCTAACACGCATCTTCGCAGTCAGGTAAGGAAACTTTTATTCGCGCCGGACGTATTTTCCTGAACAATGAGCAACAAGTGTTTGACATTAATTTCCATTCTCAATTAACTTCGTAATGTGTACAAATATTTGTATGAACAAAGAATATGTTATGTACGTTTTAAAAGTACAGTTTTACTGTGTTTATAATTATTTAGATATAGGATATTTTGATGATAATGCATGTGTCCATTGTTATCTACTTTTTCAAATACACCTTCTAAAAACCGTCGTTAATTTCATTTTTTTTTTTTTTTAATATTCTTCGTTCTTTTGTTTAACTCTTCATAACGGTCATTTTACCTGTACAGAAGTGTGCAGGGGCACCCGTGTGCGCGTGGTGGGTCCGTTGTACAGTTTGTACACATATACAGCGGTGAATGAGAAGGTGTCAGTAAATGTAGAAATAGAAGGTTGTTACCGGCTTTTGCAATGTTTCTTCATAGTAGAATTTAATCAGTCTGAAATTGGCTCATATACGGGAAAAGTTATATAGTACATATTTAATGTTTCTTTTTCTATAGTGCTTTGTGGTAAAATCATTTAAATTGCTAATTTATAACTTGTAACGAAGGTAATTACTGTTTAGCAACGCATTTGTTCGTAAATGTCAATGTCACTAGGAAATGTATGGTTTGTAAAACAATTGGAGGTCGTAAATACATTATTAAATTAATTACACTAACAGATATTGATGTTGCGTCTTGATTTATGCTTCATTGTTAATTTGCGAAATATTTACATCATAAATGATGTCAGTAAAAAATAATTTTTTTTTTTGACACGAATCAGTTGGTGAATAAATGAATAATTTCATTGTTTTCTGTGACTTATTGTATTAAAGTGATTGATTTAATTTGATCAGTCGCTTCATTTGTGTAAAATGATCGAGGCAATTTAGATAACAAGTGGCGCATCGTTAATAAATATAGCACATAAATCATACCAAATTTAAAGATGACAAAGTATTGATTATTCCATATCATAACTCAAAAAGTTTAAAGAATTAAAATGTTATTAGGATTATTTAAACCGAAGGGTGTTCACTTTCCATCTAATTTAATTAAATAAATTATGCGATTTTATATATCGTAGTATTTTATTTTTAACCGCAATCTTTTAGATGTAATTAAGGCTAAAGATAAAATGTATCATATATATGTCGATTCTCATCATTCGATCTTCATTATTTAATCGAATGATAAATCGATAATCGAATAACTTGTTTTCCGGTGGGGATGTTATTGAGTTATCTTATTGGCCCGTCAAATTTAACGTTTAACGAGACTAGCAAATGTGTAGAGTGTACGTTTTTGCTTAGAAATGCATTTCCTTTAGAAAACAAAGACGAATAAAGAAAATTCTTCGTGAAGAATATATTCCGTGCGACGCGTTCAAGTTTACCATATGATTTCCTTTTTCATTACAATTGTACCGTACGGACATTGAAAGAATTCCTTTCTCTTTCATTAGTGCTTTCAAGCCGCATAGCACTAAACTGGTTGCGTGCATAACATTCGATACCCGGTTAAGGATACATATGTACGTATCTGAAAAAAGAAGTCTTACCAGAGATTAGTCTTGCGAAATATCTCCGTGAGGTTATATGTAAGTTTTCCTCGTGGCTATGTAATAATATTTCGTGTTTCATGGAAAAAGTCGATTTATTTCTGTGCCTGTTCATCCATAATACGTTTCGCAAGCCGTGAAATTACGGCCTGTCTCTATTTCACCGTTTCAAATTTACAGTCAGTTCTTTGTTTTTATGCTTCGTTTTTATCGCCCTGAAATAGCTTCGTACATTACGACGCTCACAAAAGAGAAAATATCCTTGTTACAGCTGTTAGCTGTGAATAGTATTGTTATTTAATTTTTGCTATGTTTCAAGGATCGTCGAGTACATCAATCGATATATGCATCATATGTTATATTAAATACATAGCGTGCATACATATATTACAAATACAACGAATTTCTTAGACAAAGGGTACCTGGAAAAATTGTTGATTAATTGATGTCATGATGTCTACAGTTGTACGTATACTAATCGTTCCAGTTGTTGGTTAAATATTACATTTTTATCGCGCGTTTGTTTAAATACAGCCTTCAACGGCTGGCGTTATGTTTGTACACGAAATACTTTAACAGGGCATTCTACTACAAAAACACGTTGACGCTTCGATCGTAGGGAGAGACTAAACATAATCGAATCTCGTTAATACGGATATCCGTTTATTTCTCTTTCAAATTACCATCGAATTTCGAATCGATATATCGCGCGGTTGCATCTTATTCCTTTTGCGATTGAAAAATTAACGGAACTCGATAATCCGGATTCGATCCGGTTCGATCTGGATTAACGAGATCTCGAGAGTAAATAATTATCCTTGTATACTTTTCGCAACAAAGGACAATCTTTACATTCGAAACCCGTTAATCTCAACTGCCCCCTCCCCCTCTCCCCTTCACGTTCACGTTTTCTTTTCAAAATTCACAAGATTTCACCGCGTGTGCCTTTTCTCCGTGATACGAGATGACATCATTACACATGAATCCCACGACGATTCGTACATTTCTATTGACTCGTTCCACTTTCCTCCGAACATGGTCCGGATCGCCTCACTTTTATCGATGATCTTCGGCTCGCGATCAAGACATACGCGGGACATCCTCATGGCCTTACGCGGTGTCAGACGTCGGTTGGTCTGATTGGTGAAATTGGTAAATGGCCCGCGTATACGAATTGTAAATAAAGACATTACGGCTGTGGTTCGTTCGAGGGGAATCGCGCAATGGGGACACGGTTCCACGATGCCTCGCCTTAATTGGCCCATAACCTTGTCACGTTGACCAACGCCACCAGCACACACGTTTTCCTTTGGTTCCCCTTCACGGCAATGTCACCCAAGATCCGAAAATCCTATTTCATTCTCTTGTTACCAAATTCGCAAGTCAAGCTGGCTTAGTTAATGCGGATCTCAATCGAGTAATCCTCGATATTAAGTACATAGGGTAGCGCGTGTGGAAGTATGGTGTTCAAGATTCGAAGAATACATGTAGGAGCTTAGCGAGCGGGAGATAAAACAAATCGTGACACATTGAAGTGTCAATTGAAACTCTCAATTGACTCGCTAAACACAAAAACAACATTCAAATGTTATCTGCAGCATTTATTATACGATATTAAGGATTAATCATAAGCCTGTAGGTAATTACAAAGATTTTTTACTTAAATAAGATAACTGTTCGTTCGGACTGCATTTCTACAAATACGAAGTAGATTACAGGCTAAAAAACCTCGCAATATTAACTTACATATAGTTCTTTATTTAGCACATTCTTGATTCTATATTTCGAACGATACTATCACGTGTAATCGCCATATTTCCAAATAACAAGAGAACGTCGAAGTTCAAGAAGTTCTCGAGAAGGTTGATCTGAAGAATTTACAGTTTCAAAGAATACCTTGATAAAAAAAGCAGCAAAGAGTAAAACTATCTATTCCTAGCATTTTTTCTATAATGATAATTATGCTCCTATCGTTACTGAGAAGTGTCGGAAATCTAAGGATAATCCACTTGTAAATCATCGTGTTCCCGTACGTGTCATCGTACGTGTTACGGATATATCGTGTAATTACCGTGGTGACCGGGGAATCCTAATGCCATCACTAGAAATGGAGAATGAACTTTTGTCATTGAGACGCGTTCCACGTACAGTCGTAAATACGTAACTCTTTTTTTTTTTTTTCTTTTAAATTACTGATCATGATCGTCGCTTAAAGAGATCAAGGTGATTCGTGAGCACGTAAATGATCAGGGAGGAGCCTTGAGAATTCTTGTGTAAATAAGGTAAAGGAAAACACGTATTATATATATGTAAATTGTCTGTCCACGCGTTTCCATTGTTGGAAATGGGATTTCCATGGTTTTAACGAGCCTGCGATTAAACTTGAGATCCTTGACACTTCGCTTCTCGTTGTCTGGAAGCGTAATCGAAGAACAACGTTTGTGACGCGACACGCTCGAAATTATGCTAATCGACCGATTTGTATGTTATTTTTGTCTCGTGATTCAGTGGCGCGTTTTACGTAATTTCTTGCGAAAATTAACCTTGTTCGTCGCGGTTCGTTATGCTCCCGTGAACGCCGCCCTGTGACTATGTTCACGCAGGAGGATCTCCCGATGTGATTTCGTTGCGCGGTCAGTCGCAGAAACGTGGTTACGCAATGAATGTTTGTAATACCGTGTCCGACAGCGTAGCGCATAAATCACATGCAATTCTCTCGCAATGTTTGTGCTTTCGATACTTTCTTGCGATAGAGCAGCGTGGAATATCTAAACAAGCTTGCTTGTTAGTGTTGACATGAATTGACGGGTGTACGGAGATGGTTACTTGTCCAGTAACCTTAAGAAATTTTAAGAAATCCTGCTGGTCTTTCTAATGTATTACAGTCGTAGAAAGAAAAATCCGATTCGCCGTTTCAGAGTTATATATCTGGTTATTATAAAATTTCCACGATATCCGTTGGAATGTTTTAGAAATTCTTAGATTCTAGACTTGTGAATGTAAAATGGTATAGTAATTAGAAAAATACACGAACATCCACTGACAATGTTTTTTACGTTTCGAAAGAATTCGTTGATACCATTATTGTAATAGATACAAGAAAACCACTGCGTTATTCCACCCTTTTGTTTATGTTGATTTTATCTCGTGTATCTCTCTTGTCTTTACTACATTGCAATAGTGGTTTCAATCGCTACAAACACCTCGATCCGAAGTTGAACGCTTCTAGATTCTGGCAAATGTATGTACATACATATGTATTTTTTTTGTATAAGACTAGTCGCGTAGTTTAATAAGCTCAGTCTGGTCTCAAGTGGTTCGTTTCGCAATCTGCGGAACAATCGTCGCAACCTTCTGTTCTTACACGATTTAAGTGACATCGCAATCAGTGTCTCTCGTTTATGTATATGCACGTAGTACAGAAATGAAATGATATTTTTGTTCAAAATACTCGTGTTAACGTCTGCCGGTATCGTAATGGTATAAAAAGGAAGGAAAACAATTGAAAATTGTTTTGAACCCAAAAACATGGGTTCAATAAGTGATAGCTGCGTGGCTTCCGTATCTCGAAATGTTAATCCAGTTACCGTAGCATAATCAGCAATTGGTTTTATCGGATTTCATTTTCACATAACAATACTGCATTATCATCGAACATAATTGTTTGTTTTACGCTATATTGTCATCATCATCGGTTACCATTTCGTACGAAATTCTTTTCGTTTCAAGTATTTCGAGAAAAGTAAGATTAACGTAAAATCAAACATAATCGAAAATCGATTCCTCACGATGTCACGAGTTTGCTTGAACGATTCAGAATTATCCTTATTATATAATTATGATTTTTTTTAAATGAAAAACACAGTACATAGTTATGTGGTGGAGAATGTCCTTGAAAGCTACTGAGAAGAGGGAAAACCTGCGGGTACATAACAGTTATAAAAAATATTTTTGTATTATGTTCCTTCTTACGATAAAAATAGCGGTTAAAAATTCGAAGAGCAGAAATTAGAAACGAAATTTTTTTTCAGGCAAGGAACAAACGATCGGAATTGAGTGAGGGGGGCTCGGCGAAATGGCGAGCCAACTATGGAAGGCGCTGACCCGAAGACGGATCGAAGAGAATCAGGAGAGCAAAGGCGAGCTTGCTCGTGTTTTAGGCTTGTTTGATCTCACGGCACTCGGCGTTGGTTCGACCCTCGGTCTCGGCGTTTATGTCCTCGCTGGCAGCATCGCCAAAGACACAGCCGGCCCAGCTGTCTGCATCTCCTTCCTGATTGCTGCGATAGCTTCCGCATTTGCTGGTAAATTAAGGATAATATTCACGCCAGCTGTCCGGATATGAACAATTTGTCCTTATCAAAAGATATTTCAGGAGACAGCTATGATTTCGCGTTAATAATTGAAGGGTGCAGAGGAAGAACCAAAAAACGTTGCAGAAGAAAAACAATCAATTTTGAAACACTAAAAATTAGATACTTTTGCCCTTGTGAAAATATTATTTTAAACGTTGGTTTAACGCTTGCTATTTTGTGAAATTACATTGTACCGAGTGTTCGGTTACTGTACAACTACGAAAGGAAGGGGGTGATTCTACGTAAAAAAAATTAATTGAAAATAGAGAATAAAATTTTTTCATAAGAAGCTTAGTTTTTGAAAAAGGGTGAAATTTGAAGATTCTACTTTTATATTGATAAACAGCGGTTATGTGATATTTCGCAAAGAAATACTCTATGCAGAAGATTTCTATTGATTTACGTGTATTTTGAAAAAATGATTATTTGTATGTGTAGGAATGTGTTACGCAGAATTCGCCTCGAGAGTCCCCAAGGCAGGATCGGCATACGTTTATAGCTACGTGACAGTGGGAGAATTCGTTGCCTTTATCATAGGGTGGAATTTAATGTTGGAGTATATAATAGGTGTGCAAATAAAGCCTTCTTTCTGCTCACTTTGTACGTCTACAGAAGTTGGTCTTAAAGGATTATTTATTATTTTTAAGAGAAACATTAACATTATCAACGCGTATTAAACTGTTCTTTTATTTGTAACAAAATAAAAGGAAAATAAGATATTTGTTAAAATAGAAATATTGGCAGAATTACACGAGTCATTTTATATCCGTTTTATTGCTAAAAGATAAGTTAAATACTGTTACTTAAAGTAAGAATTATTTTCTGATAAGGTACAGCAAGCGTCGCCCGAGGACTTAGCAATTACTTGGACGCATTAATAGGAAACGTGATAAGCAAGACATTGTACGCTGCGATGCCTATCCGCGTCCTATTTTTATCAGAGTACCCAGACTTCTTCGCATTTGGTGTAGTACTACTTCTTATAATCCTGTTGAGCATAGGAGTAAAGGAATCTTCGATGTTGAATAATATATTCACCGTAGTGAATTTGACTACCATTTTAATCATTATAGTGGCAGGATCCATCAAAGGTACCGGGTGTTCGATAGTTATCTTTTTATTTTTAAAATTGAGTAAAAATTTTTTTAAATTTTCTAAAAATAAAGTACAGTGGAAACTGTTTCTTCTTCTTATTCATTCAATTACTTTTTATCTATCAGCTGATCCAGCAAATTGGAGAATATCAGCAGAGCAAATACCAGAATCAGTGACACATGCAGGATCAGGAGGATTCATGCCTTTTGGTATAAACGGAGTGATGGCGGGGGCGGCAAGATGTTTTTACGGTTTCGTTGGATTCGACGCTGTGGCAACCACCGGTGAAGAAGCTAAGAATCCTCAACGCAATATACCCATAGCCATTGTTGTTTCCTTAGTTATAATCTTAATGGCTTATTTTAGTATCTCTACCGTGCTAACTATGATGTGGCCTTACTACGATCAAGTACACTTACATATTTCAACGTTTTCTCACTTATCGCGTAGTTAAAAGCACTAATAGTAGACGTGTTATCTGTGTAGAATGCGGATGCACCATTTCCATATGTCTTCGAACAAATTGGATGGCCTACCATTAAATGGATTGTTAACATTGGTGCAGCATTTGCATTATGTACAAGTATGCTCGGTGCTATGTTCCCCTTACCACGGATACTGTACGCCATGGGTAGCGATGGAGTAATTTTTAAACGACTTGCAAGTATACATCCGAAAACGATGACGCCTATCTTTGGAACAGTGGTCTCTGGTTTACTCACAGGAATTATGACACTGCTTTTTAATCTTCAACAATTAATTGAAATGATGTCCATAGGGACATTATTAGCGTACACGATAGTGGCAATATCTGTATTAATATTAAGGTAAGAATGTAACTAACATTCAGTAACAACAGTAATGTAACATTCAGGTATATTTAATTGTTAAACATATTGAATACAAGATATTTATTATGTTGTGTTGTTTAGGTATCAAGGGAAGGAATATACATCGAATATGCAGTCTGTAACAACAATGAGTGGTTATGAATTAACACCACTCAAAATCTTAAAACAAATACTCAATTTGCAAAATCAAAAAGAAATAACTGAGATGTCTAACAAAGTTGCAAATTATAGTATTGCAATTTTGTGTAAATATTAGCTAAAATTAATTTACAAATTTTAACAGCACCAACAAAATTGCTTTTATACATCTGTTATTATTATTACAGGTATTGTTACGTTCGTTATTGCGCTTTTCGTTAATTATGTGGGTGCCGGAGCATTTGGCAACAATGTAATAGAATCTGTGATACTAATCCTACTTGTAAACATATTATTATTAAATATAATTGTTATCGCAAGGCAACCTGTCCAAAAGATTGATCTAGCATTTAAGGTGGATATCAGAAAAATTAAATTTAAAAAATTAGAGAAACCAGATATTTAATGTCACGTGTAATCATCTCTGTTATTTACAGGTGCCATTAGTGCCATTTCTTCCATGTTGCAGTATTTTCATAAACTTATATTTGATGTTGCAACTAGATGGTTTTACCTGGATCAGATTTTCTGTTTGGATGCTCATAGGTACATATAAAATATTAATAGTGTTTAAAAGAAGAAAACAAAACATTACAGATCTCATATTTGTATTTTACATAGGTTTCGCAATTTATTTCCTTTACGGGATATCTCATAGTGAACAAGGGAAAAGAGATAAAGTGGAAGCTGAAATGATAAAACGAAAGTATGCAGATCAAGTTAGAATCGTAACGAAATTCTAAAAATGATCTTACAAAATGTGATATTTTCGGTATTAACTTGTAAAACCTCTGCTCAGAAAAAGGAATCAGGTGTTACAACATATGACCACAATTTTAAAATGCAAATAATACATCCATGGCAAATCATTGCGTGATATTTACAAAATATAAAGCATTAGGAAAAGGATATTAACTTTTTACTGTATTGAATATTTTTTATATTGTTATTACAAAGCAAAATAGTTCTTATCATGAAATTTTGAAATACCAATATATATTAGGCGTTTTAAATATGAGGACATATACAGGCATAAGCTGTTGCACATTATAAGGTCAATGCATTAAATATTCTACACGTACACATAATATAATTCCATCAAGAAAATCTGACCTATTGTGTAGTCATATATAAGATTATGTAAAAACTTTTGTTCCTTTTTATATTTATATATTATAATGTGCCGATATAATGTACATATTACATAAAAAATTTTACCATGTTTATTACTTGTTTAAGTGCTGGTTGCGCTGATGAAATACAATTGTTTTATATTAATTATTGTGCATTTATTTAAAGAATACTTTGGAACTGTTTTGGTTCATAGAATACCATCACAAAATATACAGATACAGATATGTTTAACCAAAAATTTCAGCAATATCGTTTTACAAACATTGTCGAATTGTTATTTTAAAGAAATCAAATTTATTGACGATATAATTTAAATAAATGTCAGAAGTTATAATACATATCAATGAAATGTACATTAGCATAGACAATTACATGTACAATTGTTGCTTAATTGCAGAGCTTAATATTAACAATTCACAGAAAACAGGGTTTAACATTCACGAAAAAACAGATTTATACTTTTCGCAATATTCAAATATTAAAGATTCGTATATTTCAAAAAAATTTGCGGTATATAACTAGTAGTTTTGGAATTTTTCTCACTTTTTAAAACCAATTTGCACATGTAATAAACGCTAACGTAAAATTGTTGCGTTAGAGGCACTACATAAAATACATTATAGAGAAACACTTAATGCATCATTTTTTAACAAAATCATTAGGCATTTCTTTGAATAAAGGAAAAATTCATTAATTCATGATTCTTTTTTAAATATGTAGCTTTGGTACTTTTTTTGTAGGAGGTGAAATATGTAATACCTAAGAAGTATTAAAATAAAAATTTCAACTCCTTGAATATTTGCATTAACAGTCTCACTTTTACTGTCTTGTTTTTGTTACTCTGTAATAATTAAAATAATTTATACCTAGGCAAGGCATCTGGTACAATTCAGTTAAGTTCTAACAGTACTATGTCAAAAATAAAATTAACATCCTTTGTATTTTTCTACTATTATGTCATTATGAACGATTTGATAGTCACTTAAACGCATACATTTGGAATGTTTCATTGATTGTTTTAATACAAAATTTCATGGCAAAACTATATGAATCAAGTTTATTCGTATATTTTACGGATAAACTTATTAATATCATTATATTTTTTGTATGCATCCACATCTACTTTTCTTATCCGATGAAAGTAACAGGAGGCAAGTAAAATAATACACCTCAAGAATAATCTAATTGATTACACGTTCGATCAGTATTATTTTTTGTACGTTCTAGATAAAATAACACGTCTTTCATATGTTAAATATATCGTACTTATGTCAAGCTTGTACCATTAAATTGAGTCAATTGCAAAAGCTAAGCCATATTCATATGTGTAAAACGTATATATCTTATACGCACATGCATTGACTTTTTTTTCATTTGTGAAAAATATATGGAAATCAAAAGTTGGAGTATTGTATCCCTAGATAGTAACGAAATAATACTCTGTATATCTAATTAGAAGAATCTTCATTGATCTAAAAATCAATTGTTTATTTCGTTTTATTTACAAGTCCTCCCACACTTATATACTGCCAATTTGCCTGTTGAAGATAATTATAACCTTAGATATGATTGAACATTTTAATAATATATAACTTAATTTGTAGAGCAATCAACTTACCCCTATACCGGTTGCCCAACTAGTTCCAGCTGGATTCTCGTCGGTGATACCTATTCTACGGCAAAGTATACCAGCTCCAGAAACTGCCCATACTTGACCTTGTTCTCTTGCGACAGCAACATGTCGAAAGCCTTGCTTCGCGTTTAGAACAGTCATGTCTAAAATATAAAAAGAAGATTACATACTGAATGAGAATAAATTACTTTATATGTAAAATGAGAATAATATGAAAGAAGAAACTAGAAAAACTCGAAGTCATTTAAAAAAAATTGTGAACTTACAATATATTCATAATCATTTTTTATTTACTGCAAAATTCGTTTGACCTATACTAAACAATTACAAATCTATTTAAATCACAATCATAGACCTAAAATATACCTATGTAACAGGGATCAGAGAGTGTATCTAAATATGATGTGCTGTCTATATCAGCGTTTCCCAACGCGGTTTTTTTTTTCGAGGACAATTTGTAGACTTTTCCAAGAAATGCAGCCTTTGGGGATTTCATCCTATATTTTTCTGGAATTATTGCAGACCAAATTAGGTGGATTTTCAACAAAAGTGACAAGAAGTATCACTTTCTAGTTTTAATCGTCATATAACATGTATGAAACCTAGCGTAAATTGTAAAGACACTGCAAAAGATTTTAGTAAAATGTTTGATAATAAATGATTAAGCTAGCCAAGTAGACTTAAGGAAATCACTAAGGTCATTCTTGGAAACTACAGGGTTGGGAAACGCTGGTCCATTCAGTATGCAAATTAAAACAATACCTATGTGTATAGGATCGTTTGGCATCACAGGAAGCGTTTGCCAGTGAGTTCCTTCTGGAAAAACATTCACCTGCACTTCCCGGCGTACAAATAATCTACCTAATGTATCTAAAGCCCACACTACATCTTTTCCAAAAGAGATTTGTTTCAAGTGGGCACCTGATGGTGGTTCAACATTGTGCCATTGTATTCCTGAACAATCAAGTACTAATTAGAAGAAATTTTAACAACAATAAAAATTTATATATTACGCTATTTATACCTGTAGGCTTTGAAGCAGTAATACCTAACCTCCAGTAAGAAGAACCATTCTTTCCAACAGCCCAAACTTGTCCAGCTGGACCACATGAAATACCTACTAAAGCTTGATCACTGGGTATATGTTCCCATGAAACTCCCTATAAATTGACAGTCAATAATTTTACCCTGCAGCTCAAGCAAGTATTTACATAACGATATTATGAAAGTGTTCTATGCATACCATTGGGGATGACTCTGAAACACCTCTCCTAAACAAAGCTTCGCCATTAGAAGCTACTGCCCATATATATACAGGAGCATCTGTACCAGGTTTACCACTTGCCTATCAGTAATAATAATACATAATCATTCATCTATATTTATTTTTAATTATGCATTTTAAAGGTCTCTTACATATAAAGAAACATCAATCAATTTTGTGTTTCCTAACTCCTGCCAAGGTCCACTAGATGTTAATTGGCATCTTCGAAACCATCTTCTTCTTCTGACGTAATCAGTAAACTGTTTTTTGCCATGGTACTGAGAAGGGAAATCTGTAGCATATTGCCAACCATCTCTGTCAACACCACCGGGTGTATGAAAATCCACTATCCAATCTGACACCTATTATAAAGTAAAATATTTCAAGATACAGTTTTAATAAGATGAATAATTTTCTTAACACTCAAAGCATATTTTATGGTATTATAGTATTTTCCATATATATTCTTACCCAGTGCCAGTGCATCGACAACAATTTAGTGTGTTCTCGAGTACGTTTATGTCGTCCGGTTGCATCACTCCACATGTAACGATCCGTTGGAAGACCATGAGAAGTGTATCCAGTTACTGGGTTCCAACGCTGATTTTCATAAACATAATAATTGTGAATGTCTACCATAGTATTTATTCCCGTATTGCTATCTAATCCTATGGAAAATAATGTGTAACATTTATTCATAATTTTATCTATGAAATCAATATTTTCTTTCAAATGCAAAGTTGTTTATTTTAAAATGCTCAACCTTTTAAAAATAAGCCACCCCAACCACCAGTATATACCCATGCTGTACTATCGTATCCTATTCCCCAAGTTACACCAACGGAACACGTTTCTACTTTTTTCAAATGACCGCCCATTTGTCTCCAAAACAATGTTATTGGATCAATGATAACCTATATAAAATGTTGTGTTATAATCAAATGATATAAAACTAATATCAGCAGTAGTATTGAAGTTATTACATACAGATGTAGATTTGTAAAATACGCTGCACAATGTCATCAGTCCCTTGATGCGTAAATGAGTAATACTTTGTGGTAATATTCGGTGGCTATAAAAAGTAAATTCCTTATCATCAATAAAGATTCTATATCCTCGTGAATCACAAACAATTTCTAATGTGAAATCAGAGCCAGCTTTTAACGGGCTACCTCCGTTTCTTTCTTCATCACCCCATTGTCCATGTGTATATGTGTTTCGTACAATTATGTTTTCCTTAAGTCTCGGATTAAAGTGTAACGCAACATCATGACTTTCCATTACGGTCTTCTGCTTCAGAGACATTGTTGTATAGCAGACAAGATTGAAGTGTAACCTAATAATCGTAAAAAATATAGTAATATAAAAAAAATATTTTAAGTATAATCTCAAATTATTGCCTTTCTGTACATAACCATCATTATCGAATTGAGTTTCCTGTACACAAATTAGATATAAAACGCTAATGTCAAAATTTATCACATAATACATTTTTTGTAAGATATTTTAACTTACTTCTATAGCAGCAGGGTCGTATACATACACGTCTCCTAACGCAGTAGTAGCCCAAATTGAATTGGGTCCTGGTCTGCCATAAACATTATTCATTTGGCAAGAAACTAAAAATATAAAAAAAAGTATTTAACTTATAACTTTATTGTTGTATACACTAACATAAACGTATTAACACACCTGATGTTAAATGCCCTAACCAGTCTTCCATTTCACTGTCAGTAGTAAACTGTAATCTATGAACTTTAGAACGAGATAATCGAGGTGTATGAATCGCTATTCGCGGATTACCTGGTTCGCTACAGCATACCACACACATGATCTCAGATACAGGAAACTGCATCTGAAAAGAACACTTATTAGCAACTGACAAATTTTTCGAAAAAATTGTTTTTGTATTCGTTATGATATTTACAATTGTTGTTGCTCCATCCGAATTTAAAATAGTTACTATTCCAGAATCTAAAGAACCACTATCACTGCTTATCCATTCTAATTCAATAACACAATCTTCATATGAAGCACTACCTTTAACTTTGCATTTTGCATCGCCATTTTTAACCCATGACGATCTGCAATAAACTATCATAAACACAAACATCTTCAACATTAATTTTATATATTTATCAAACACTCACTTTTCAACCACTTTCTCGTATATTTCTGGGTCATGTTTCACTGTTTCTAATCTTTTTTTCAACTCTTCTAAAATATACATTCTCCAGACCTCTGCTATATTCCCATGACTTGCATTATTAGTATCTGCAATCCTATAAATTTAAAGCAAAAATATAAGTAATTACATTTTGTTATAAAACAATTTAATAGTTAACAACACCGACTATACCATTTTGGAGGATTACATGGGTCGACAAAACATGCTCCAGCTTCTACTTTGTACCAGGAGGCATCACATTCAGCCCAATACATTGCACCAGAGCTTTCATCTTCCCCATAGACACCAGAATCACTAGTCAAGTCAGGATCAAATATACTTCCATCTGTTTCTGGGTGAGCTTCAACACCCACCATAGAGCCAACTGAATGGACAGGACTCCATGCAGCTGGGTTGATCTGTATTATTTTTATTTTAAACTTTAGTAGTAGCTGAAAAGATTTATGAATAAAAACTATATACAATTAAATTTTCTATTAACCTTGACAGTACTACCCATCCCTTTTCCAGAAACTACTATAGATTCTCCAGTTTTTGTGAGTGATTCATTTGATATAGTTATATTTGCAACACTAGCTTCGGTTAGATCGCCCATATCTAACGAATTCGCAGCTCTGTAATTTTATTCATCAACAAACACTGCAATTATTTACAGAAAAAGTGTATGAAGCAAATTTACCTTTTTTTGCCTTCATTTAGATATATGTCTTGAAAGGATGTTTGTTGTGGATTTTTAGCAGAAGTACCATCATTAACACGTTGCCATAATTTTAAGGATGTTGGTGTTGGTGCAGAACGTGACTGCTCTTCCCATTCTCTGATTAATGTGGTACCTTCACTAGTACTATGTGGTCGATTCTGCAAGTCATGATTATATTTACATTAATGAACAAAATGAAACTAGTTGTAGAATTTAAAACTTGTGTAAGATACATACCAATGATCCCCAACTTTGATGTCTTTGTTGCTGGGGAGTACCACACATACTATGCCTATTGCTTGATGATAAACTAGCGTTACTGCTTGCTCGACTAAGCTGAAGAGGCGCATTTATTAATCTCCACTTTTTACCCGTTAATTCTGATCGCGTAATACCATTGCGATAATACAAACATCTATCCTCATGACCGATAGCCCAAACCTAGAAAAATATTAAATAAATAAGCATATGTAGAAAAAACTTATCAAAAATAAATATTTTTTTGTAATAAATTAAATTACTTGATCATTGGGAGCAACGGATACCAGTGACATTTTGCTTAACATTTCTACCCATCCAGTGCCAGCAGCCATTTGTTCACAAACTCCACTCATTTCACCTTTAATACCTTTTCTAAACCACACGCCTCCATCCTGTGTTACAGCCCATACAGCATCTGTACCTACACTAACTTGTACTAATTTTAAATCTTTTTGTGGAGGATCAATTTCTGCCCAATCATCTCCTATAAAATAATGTTATGCTGGTTAGTATGTTAGTAGACCTTTGGTAAAAGTCTATATAAGGTAATAATATAACAATATTATGTAAACTACATACCCATTGGATTTTCTCTAGTAACACCTGTGCGTATTAGTGCCTTACCAGTCATTAATATAGCCCACACAAGACCAGTCACTCCAACATTAATTTGACATACCTCATATCCACTTGGTAATTTTATAGCACTCCATCTTTGTCCTTCAGGACAAGTTGTGCTAGTTGCAACACGAAACATCACCTGTGTATTACAATTTTTTATAAATGTAGGATTTATAATATAGAGTTTGCAATAAATTGATATAAATATTACAATTATTGCAGTAATCAGAACTATAAGTTAGAAAATTTTGCTGCTGTAAATTGTTTAATAATTTGTTAAAATGATTCAAAAATTTTTTTAAATGTTATACCCTCCCATGAGCAGTTACTGCCCAGACTACTAGGCTTCCAGGATTACCTCCAGGTATTTGATTTCCACCCACAGATATGTCAATAAATGGTTCCTAAAAATATGTTGCATTGAGTCTTGTTGTATGATGCCCCAATATTATCATAATATATAAAACTTAAAACGTTTACCTTAGTTGCATCTTTATGAAGAGGTGCAATGGCACACCATGAATTCATGGCACTATATCTTCTATACCGAACCCACTTCCTTCTTCTGACACAGGATTTCCATTGTTTCTTTGTGGTATATGTAGCTGGAAAATCAACTGCATAGGTCCATCCCTACCAAAATATCAGATTCTCTGTGATCATAACACTTTGTTTCGTTGTTGACAACTGACAACAAATCTACATATAAACAGAAAGTTGTAAGAAATATAACAACAAAGAAAAAACTGAAAAGTGAAACAATCCGTTATTATCTCATTGATAACTACAATGTTAATATACAGATTAAAATTTATCATATTTTAATGCATATTACTATTTATAAAATTAATATAGTTGTTGTTATAGATAAAGAAATTCAAAAATACAAAATAACAAAAAATTAAATTTAAAATAAATGAAAGTTACATAGAATAAGGTGCACTATATGTATAGGAGTAAAGTCAGCATTATTATTTAAAAGATTCAATCATATTTACATCATGATCTAGAGGTTGACCATCTAGTGTAGTTTCTATTTGCCAATCACCTTCCCACTGCCAAGCCATAGATGGTAATTTTACTTTATCTCTACTGCGATCAACAGACCCATCTTGATTAGAAAAGTTATACCTGTCTGTAGGTAATAATCTTCCACTAAATCCTTCTAAAGGGAGCCAACGCTGAAAACATTATATACCATCAAAATCTGTATGCAATTTACATGAATCCATGTACATTAGATAATTATAAGTGTATAATAATATAATCAGCATACTTCATTTTCATATATTTCTTCTTTGATTCTTATAGGTACATCTAAACCATGTACATGTACATAGACTTGACGATCACCACCTATAGCCCACATAAAATGTGGTACTGCTGATAATTGTTTGAATTCAAGACCTAAGTACATGAATTCTCTCCACATATTCCCAGATGTTGACAATCCAAATACACGCCCCTCATTATTTATAGCATATAAGTATGAACTTGGCATTTTAATGTTTTAATAACAAAACACTCTAATTCACCTACAACAGTATTTATAGAGTTACTAGTAGAATTAAATTTCTGACATATGATATCATTAGATTGCTATGCAAGTGAATGCTGATAACGCTAATCTTCACACAAAAATGACTTTATATCCATGTTAGTAATATATAAATACATAAAACACTATCATATGGATAATACCTTTTTATGTTAAAAAAAAGGAGATTATCTTTGCTGTACTGGTGGTAATATTAGATAACAGACAGCTTCCATTGCATAAATGTCATAATATTAAATAATAATCGAAAAAAAATTATTTTAGTTATATACAGTATTTCTATTTTACATTTTACACTACCAATATTATATTTCGTACAATAGAAATGAAATAATAATAACGATCAAACTACGTTTTAACACGAATGTTTACAATATATAGATTGTTAATTGAAAAATAAAGGACATATTTAGGAATGACACAAAATCACCCGTCATTTATGCCGTTACGGCCTATGTGCGCAAGTAAAGATGTCGATAAATGTATTTTTCACGGGATTTCACTTTTAAAAATTAATATATCAATAAGCATAATTCTTATTTATAATAACCATTTATAAATCGTAATAACATAATTATGCATAATATACATGATATAACATCCTGTTTTATTCATTTTTACTTATTTAACATGTCTTTATAATAGGTTTAGTAACACTGCTTACCAAACCTTGCCCTTATGATACTTTTTTGAAGCGTAATTAATTATTTAAATTGTATATCTAGCATTTCACTAAAGCTCTTCATCATCTCTAGTTTTAGTAGTAATTCTAATAATTTAAATTATAAAATATAAATTGTGTTCTTGGATCTATTTACTGATCATGTAAAAATATAGCTCATTCTTATCGACACAACCTTTCTACTTTATCACTTAAAATCTCTGTAGTCACAAACGTGGCACAAATGAGGTACAGAATAGACCTATCACCCAATGCATTGTTTTGTCCCACGTCACGTTTGTTTTGCCGGACAATATTGTATATTATTTATTTTACAATTATTTGACACTTGTCGACTTTACCATCTTTGATAGTTGGATTGTATGTAATTCTTAAACTCGCCACTGCATATCGTAGAGGGCATAACAAAACCTCTGATTTTTTATACTATTTTGTACCTCGTCTGTGGCAAAACATAAAAAAAATTAAACAAAGTATTAACAAAACTCTCAAATTTATGAATAAATGTCTTGATTTTAGAGAATAATCAAATATAGTTAAATAGATACAGAGTTCTGCATTATTACTTCTATACTGCAAGCCACCTTATTAGTTTCCATGAAGATTTTTGCGATAGAAGCTTTAAGCATATTCAGGAAAGTAACAACGAAGATATGCTATACTATTGCAAATAAGGCCTAATAAAGGATTCTTTTCCACGTGCAACTAACGCTGGATTGAAATACGAGTTAAAATACCGCATCTGTAAGTTTTATAGATTATTAATATCGTTTTATTTATTCGATTTTGTTTATATTACATGTAATAACAACCTGTGTTTATTTAAGATCAGAGTGTTACAGAAAATGGTTGTATTTACCTGTAACAACTGTGGCGATACAATACAAAAGCCGAAAGTTGCGAAACACTATGAATTTCATTGCCGTACCGCTCAGTTTTTAACGTGTGTTGATTGTTTCAAAGATTTCCGGTAAGTATTGCTAAATATAGAATAGAAGTAGTATGTTCATACATTGGTATGAATTTCTAATTATGTTCAGGGGTGAGGAATATATAGCACACACAAAATGTGTAACGGAAGCTGAAAGATATGGTGGAAAGGATTATGTTCCAAAAGCTAATATAAACAAGGGTGAAAAGAAGCAACAGGAATGGCTCAATATAGTAAATAACGTATTAAACAGTCAAACAAATTTATCAAAATCAGAGAGAACCTTTTTAAATGCTTTGTCAAGACATGAAAATATTCCACGAAAGAGAACTAAATTTTTAAACTTTGTACAAAGTGCTCTGGGTCCAAGAGTAAATCAAGCAGTAGTTGAATGTGTTTGGAATAAAATGGAAGCAGCTTATAAAAACACTCAAAATACTAATACAAAACAGGAGCAGCAAAATGGTAAGTTTTTAATATTTAATTAATTATAATTATCACTTTTAAAACATTCTATATTTGGTATATAAATAGGTAAAATAAATAAGGAGATAAATGACAAAGAAGATATAAGTACACATCATGAAAGTAATGTTATTGAAAATCAAAATAATGAAAATATATGTAGAGAAAATAAGAATGAAAGTCATGAAAATAAATGCAATGAATTAAATGGGACATGTAACATTGCTGATAATGGTAACATTAACAAGGTTAAGAAAAAGAAATCAACAAAGAGATCAGTATCTGAAACGGTGCAAGAACAATCTGAAGAACCTGTGGAGAAGAAAAGGAATCTTGTTCCAGCAGTTACAGATGAACCAGTTACCAAGAAGAAAAATAAAAAAGGTGCTGCTACAGAAGAACCAGTTCCTACAGTAAAAAGTGAAGATCCTATACTTTCTGAGTCACTTGTTGGTCAATCTGATAGTACTATAGATAAATCAAACTTTAATTGGGGAGATACTATTCTAGACATAGTAAAAAGTAAAGGAGAAATTTCCTTAAAAAAATTACAGAAAAAAGTAATTTCACAGTATATGAACTTCAGTTCAAATGCTGTAACGCATGAAAAAGCATCTAGTAAATTTAATAAAAAACTGAAAAAAGTATCAGGAATAATAGTTTCTGATGAAAAAGTAAAATTAGCTTAATTCGACTAATCCTTTTATATAATTTTATGATACTTCAAAGAAAGTTCTATGAAATCACTGACTGTTATTTATAACATTAGCATACATTACTATTGTATCAAAAAAGGATTTTTTTATATCATCCACAAAAGTAGAACTTAGAATAGTATTAAATAAAACATGTTGTAGACAAAAATTTATTATTTTCTTTTCTTAACAAAATGAATAGATAAAAATTGTTCACAGTATCACAGAATTTATCTAAAATGAATCATTTATCAATGAACATCTATTAAATATAAAATGAAACTACAACAATAAATAGTACAAGAGTAATTGTGTATAATATAAAATTGTTGTATAGAACATTGTTGTTTAGTTTAAAACACTCCAGAACAAGATTGGATATGGAACTTGTAAATAAAAAGTTTTAAACTATTTGCTTTGTTAAATTGTGTTCTGGTAACAAGTTTTTAGAATATTTATGTCCTTTACAGAAGGATTTCCTTGGTACTTTACTAGGAAGAATGACATTGAAACACATGATTTGATAGTCCATAATAAAATTTAGCACTTGTATTAAATGTTTGAAAATTTGTCTAAATACCAAGCATGATTACTCATGGTAGCTAAAAGACCCCATGTAAGTACTTTGGAATCAGTAGGGCCAAAGCTTATTAATTGTTGGTCAAACAATTGTGTAACTGTACCACCAAGAGCAGTAAGAATTGCAGTGCCTGCACAAATGTCCCACTTTTTTATTGCAGTCATATGAACATATGCAGTTACATTTCCACTTACAACTTCTAAAAATTTGTAACCTAAATATATAGAACATAATAGATTTACTCATTTATGACAGAAAATAAGTTAAAATATAAAGTCAATGAAATTACCTGCTCCAGCTGCAGAAACAATTTTAACATCTTTACCAAATGCAATCTTGGTAACATTATTAATTTGACCAGCATGTGATTGTGATACAATCAATATTGGTGCATTCTCATCTTCCAACTAATATTAATAAGATGACTTATTATATATATTTTTAATCTTTTTTTATGTATGTTACCTTATGTAGCACTTGCAAATTTCTTGAAATTGCATGATTAGTCCATGTCCAAAACAAGCTAGAATTTTGCTTTGTTTCAAATGGTTTATATATTACACCTATTACAGGTTTTCCTTTAACAGCAACACAAACCATAGTTGTAACATATTGCAACAAATTCTCTGGAATGAAAAATATATGTAAATGATTATAATAATGTATAAAAATTAATCAAGAATAATGAGTTTATGAGAACATAAAATAAAAACACCTGTAAATTCTTTTGTTGCATCAAGAGGATCAATCCAAACTGTAATGTCACTTGTATTTATAATTTCATCTTTAATGTCATAATCATTTAAGTTATTAATTGAGTCCTTTATATTTGACACTGCAACTTTATCACAATCTTTTGATGTTTCTTCAGATATTACTGTTATACTTGGGAATGCTTCTAGTAAAGAGTGATACATTGCACAGTGTGATCTATAGTCTGCTTCTGTTACTGGATCATTGATGCCTTTTAAATAAAAAAAATAATAGTTTCATATATTTTTAATTTTGTAATGTGTAGAGTTTTTGAATAGATATATAAGATCTTGTTTAAAACGTGTAATCTACATAATATATGGTTCTAATAATACAAATTAACTTATTACCTTCTTTTGTTTTTCCTTTACTCTCTATTTCAAATTTAGCTTGATTATGAACTGTTCTAACTTCTAACCCACCAATTTCGGCTGATCTTATAGCAGCAGCAAGAAGTAATTTTAAAGAAATATTTTTCTCCCGTATATTTGTATATAAGGTCCCATTCGTGTACAAGTAGAACACACTTAATAATATTACAATACCACAAAAAACAGTTCTCCTCGTGCGAATACTCATCCTGATATGCATGACAAAATTCTTCCTTAAATTAATTTAACGTATACACGTGACTTTGACTTATTTTATATACCGAGTCATTTTAATTGTTTGGTACGTGGCCATTTTTAATTTATTTGAATTTTCCAATAACATTGAACCTTTCTACTTTATATACACGTCTGATATTGAACCTGGAAGTCACGGACCATTTCTATTTTTTTTTAAATTTTAATATTTTATTACATATATCGTACATGACGATGGAACATTTTTTTGGAATTATTATTATAATAAACTATTACAAGTGAGACATTATGAAAGTGGTTCCTTTTCTTAAATAGATATTGCGATCAATGGATGAATAGGTTAGGTAAGTTTATGTTAGGTTAGTTAATATAACTATGTTGTGTACCTAACTTAACCTGAAAACTTATAATTTACGAATGTTCAAATGTGACTTACGAATTTGTTTTGTTCAACCATGGATAAATTAACAAAAAATTAAATTCATAACACATGTGTTACTAAATCAGATAATTTATTTTAAAATGTATTGTACATTTACTTATTACATATAAACATTTATATCATATATGTTATTTTTAACGTCGGCTAGATATAGCATCACATGAAATTAAAATAACGCTACTTGAATTTCATTCAGGTCTCTGTGTAATTGAATGTGCATTTCTAACAATATTAATAACACATCAACATTTCTTTTCATATTATAATTCTATAAATGGATGTATTTTATTGATCGAAAATGGTACATGTCAGGATTCTAATGACATTATGTGCAACTTACTATATTTCAATTTAAAAAATAGTTAAATGGCATTCTGAGTGCCTTCAAACGATTATATAAAACTAAGTAATATTACACATTTGGATTGTGTATTTATGCTTATGATTAATTTGGATTGCACAGAAATAATTGCTTACCTTTTACTTAAATTGATAATACAGTGAAAGATGAATGTTAAATAAGCAGGATAACAAGTGTGATAACATTGTATATTTTCAGAGACACTATTAATAATGATTACTGCAATATATTAATTTGATACCATTTTACAGTGCACTTTCTACACAAATAACGAAACATTTTCATTAAATTAGTATCATATGTGCACTTTTCTTTACTGCTTTTGCATTTTGTAACTTATGCTTTTCCTATTTAACTGTGGGATAATATGTATCATTTGTAATAATATCATAATAATTTATAACTGGATAACTCACGCATTTTATATCGCCTCTTTATTGTAATAATAAGTAATATGCAGCCTTTGCTTTTTTTCTAACATATGCATCTAATTCTTTAAATATGTGATAAAGATATTTCAGCAATTTCATCTATGAAATTTTAATAATTACTTTAAGATACAAGAAATGTCATTCCACTTGGTCCAGCAATAACTGCACATTGACAAGTTGTAAATGATTTTTGCAGTTGCTGTTACACATCGTCATCTGTTTAAACAGAGCAAAGAATATTACATAATTTGTTTTCCTATAAATTATTCATTAAATCATCTAGAAAATTTACTCTATATTTTACATAAATGTATTAATTACTCATATAATATGATATTTACCATGGTACCACCACTTTGTTTTTTTGGGATTTTTATTACATGTTTTCACATAAAACGAATTATCAGGTGGCCTTTTCTAAAATATAGAAATAATTTTTTTTTTTAATATTTTGCATTAAATTCAGGTAAAGATTTCTTTCTTACCTTCTCTTTACAACTGCTTAACATTGATATAATACTTAAACAAATTCCTTGCACACTCAGAGCTGGAGACCAATCATCAGTCAAAATAGATAAGCAGATATGACCATTACTATAAATATGTGGATGTACTGGTATATTTCCACCTATGAAAGTTACTTCCGGAGAATCGAATGGATATTTAGAACTGAATTTAAATTGCAATTGGAATTGTTCACCTTCATACAAGGTACCCTTTGCACCTTCCATGTGAACAATCCATTGTGTTAAATTTTGACCAGTAAGATCTTCATCTACATGTACACCCGGTGGAGGTTCACGTATTAAAGACATTAATTCTTTCTGTAGTCTCCGCTGAAATATTTTTCAAGTATATAATTGAACTACACAAGCTGTGTAAAATATTTTTATTTCAA
>NW_017100321.1:1351219-1352196 GCF_001263275.1 Habropoda laboriosa | reverse complement strand
AAAAATTACAATGGATACTAAAATTTGTGTTAAAACAAAAGGTTCAATTTTAATTCATCTATATATACATTACATTTACACACATTATCACATTAATGATATTATTAATCAACAATACAAGTAAAAAGTAACATAGATAGACAACATATCTACAACACAATAATAAATCTATTTTAGAATCTTTACATATATAATCAATGAAATACAAAGAAAATTTAACCAAAATTTTTGCTGTTTATTGAAATGATATAAAAATATCAAAGGAATAAGAATAGCTTTTAACGTAGGTAAGAAGTAGCGCGTCTTCTTTGACGCAAAACGTCAACCAAATTTTGACGAATAACGCGAATAGATTCTCATTTCAATAATACATAATGTAATATTGTTTCGATATTATAAATCACATTAAACGTTGAACGTCTGAATTATACTCCGTATTATATCGAAATGCAAAAATATACGAATATCTGTGTGCATTAATAAAATTCTGCTATTAACTTACCTTCGACGGGGACATTGCCGCCATTGTCGTTATATCGCTTTTCATCGAAAAACATAACCGCTGTTCATTGCAACATATATCAATTACTTTCTTTGTTTATTGCTTGATTCAAGAGCGTAAAGCCATTGCAACGATAGCGTTTTGCATTTTTTTTCCAAATTTCGTATTACGCCGTCATGCATGAAAAAAGAGCGGTAGCACGACAGTCGCAAAACGCGTAGTAGGGACTTAAATCAGTCAAACTTGACAGCCATTCGCAAGTACTGAGGCGAGTACACAATACACGATTATCACCATTTATGTTAGGTGAATATTTCTTTCAAACGCATTGAAACAACAATTTTATAATCTTGGTTATTATTAAAATGAAATAAATAAAACAAGATTATGATTTTAATTTTGCATAAATAAAAAATTAGATAAAAAATTGAATATAAGTAGTATAGATTAAATTTTATAAATAAATAAAATGAAT
>NW_017100321.1:1339153-1351094 GCF_001263275.1 Habropoda laboriosa | reverse complement strand
CCATAACTATTGCAGTTTTGCGAACGTTAGTTGATATTACTCATTATTTAAACAACCAATCGAAAAATTGATTATATTGCAGTACTACATATTCTCTCTGGAAACTCTGGAATTGCAAATTGTGTCCAGAATTATTGTTAATAAAATAAATACAGCATTTCGCCGTTCCTTCAATTTTACAAACAATTTAATAGTGTTATATCCTGTAGAAGAACAGTGAAGTTCATACATTAATCTTTCTAATTATAATGTAACGCTGTTATTTTTTCATCATTTTAATGCAATACTTTATATAATTGTTAGTTATATATTAACAGGAAGTAAACTGTTTTACTTCAAAAAGAAATTTTCTGTTCTAGTGTCAATGTAACTGAAAGATAAATTATTCATGACTTCAGCAGAACATTTTATTAGTTTAATTACTGTGGCAAGTGCAAAAAAACTAGCTACTGCACTTGTCCTTTGTTTTATTGTATATCATGGATTAATGCATCTTGTCTATGGTAAAAATGTTTATATTATTTAATCCCCTTTATCTGATTAAAATCATAAAACCATGTGATTTATTATTCATAATTTATACCTAATTATAATTAATTTATCTAGGTAGTGATTCTTGTAAGTGGTTATTAACAGAAGGAAGATACAAAGGAGATAAAGAATGGCAACCTTATGGTTGTATGATGCACTATTACACACAAACGTAAAAATTTAATGTTCATAATCTCAATGTTTATATGTGTAAACGATATTTTTTAAAAACATTATTTTGTACAGAGACAGTCGCAGATGTTTGAGATATCTAGCTTTCATGGGCCACCATAATCATTTTGTATTTATTGGAGATTCTAGAATTAGGCAATTGTATAAGTCTTTTATATCACAATTTATAGTTGATGGAAAAGCATCTGATCTAACAGAATTGCCAGCAAATTCTGATTTAAATTTTAATGATGCACAACTTAGACTCAATGTACAATTTTTATGGAGGCCTCAGTTGGATAATTTTATGATAGAAGACCTTAGAGGCTGGATGGTAATTTACTACTTTTAATATAAATACTTCTAAGAATTTTTAATAAGAATTAAATGTAGACATTAATGACCTTGTTACTTTTCAGAAAACTGATGCACCTAGCTTAATTGTTTCAGGCTGTGGAGTAATGACAATTCTTGCTAATAACAACAGTGATACTCAGTTGTATTCTGAGTATAGTATGGGATTAGTGAGACTTGTGCAACCAGTAGACTTTTTAGCTAAAAAAAATACAAAGTATTTATGGATGCTGCAGGATCCTGTATTGAAAGAAAGGCTACCAGCTCAATTATCAGGCATAGATAATAGACAAATTAATTTGTGTAATAAAGCAGCAATAAAGGTAGGTTTTGTTTTGTAAATTATTGAATAATTATTCTTTTAAAATACTAAATTATTTATATATTGGTCACACACAGATACTATCTCATAGTGAAGTTCATATATGGGAAAGCAGTAAACTTGTTGGTGCAGGTGTCTTAGAACAAAGTCCTGATGGATACTTAGCTAGTCCTCTATCTTTGCGGCACAAGGTTCAAATATTATTAAATACTTACTGCAATGATCATATGAATTTTGATGATGGTAGCTGTTGCAGTTATCCAGAACCAGCAACAACATTGCAACTATTAAGTTTGTCTGCACTTGCTCTGTGGTAATTGTTTACATATTGTTATATTATACTTCACGCAAATAGTAAGTAACAGTTCATTACAGTATAGTAATTGGTGGTGGAATGTGGTTATATAGAAAATTTTGTCATTATCGAACCGAAATTTCTTACTCACACGTTACCACTGTTGAAGTGGAAGATACAGAAGAAGCAAATACTTCTGAAGCTACACAGATTGAACAACCTGAAGTACAAGATTTTTATACTTTGATGACATCATTGGCTCTGTTGTCAATCATCTTAGCTTACTTTTATTTGTGTGATAGGTATATACAAGTTATTCTTTTTTATTTAAGACTATTGAAAATTGTTATTAATATATTTTTACTTATATTTAGAACAAATTTTTTTATGAAGGAGAATAAGTACTACAGTGAATTTAGTTTCTGGTTACCACTTGGATATATATTGGCTCTTGGATTATTTTTTACTGAAGATAGAGAAAGGGGACCAAGAACTTTAAACCGAGAACAAACAGATGAATGGAGAGGCTTAATGCAGGCTGTTGTGTTAATCTATCATGTTACTGGGGCTAAAAATGTTTTGCCTATTTATATGTATTTAAGATTAATTAACTCTGCTTATTTATTTATTTCTGGATATGGACATTTTTGTTACTTTTGGCAAACAGGTGATGTTTCCTTGGTGAGGTTTGCTAGAGTATGTATTACAAAACGTTGAAATATTAAATACTTATATACATAAGTTGCATGGTATATCTATGTGTTTCTTTACAGGTAATGTTTAGATTAAATTGCTTAACAGTGTCTCTCTGCCTTTGTATGAACAGACCATATCAATTTTATCATTTTGTACCATTGGTCTCATTCTGGTTTTTAGTCATTTATTTCCTAGCATGGCTACCACCAAGAATATATTCTGGTAGTCTGAATGAATATGGACCAAGAGCTCTATTGTACCTTGCTTTAAAACTTTTAGGTCTTGCATCAATGATCACAATATTATACATGTCAGAGGTATTCATTTATAAATTACCTTACATACAAAAATACATATTACAAAAATACATAATGTATGATCATGTAATAGGTTTTTTTTGAAAAAGTGTTTCTAACAAGACCTTGGAAAGCATTATTTGTTACAACCGATGATGATATACGTGAATGGTGGTCACGTTGGAGAGTGGACAGATACAGTGTGGCTTGGGGAGTTACTTTTGGGGCAGGTCTTGTAGCTTTACAAAGGATAGATCACATTCCAGGAACTGCATTATCCTCTTTACTGGCATTAATTTCTTTAACTGCTTACACTACTTTTACTATATTATGTCACTCCGTGTCGGAATGTGAAGAAATTCACTCCTATGTTGCTTTTATACCGGTAATGATCTATAAATTATAATTCACTTACGATAAACCGTAAAATTTAAGTAATATTTCAATTACAGATTATAGGGTATATAGCACTGAGAAATGCATCATTAACATTACGCGGAAAACATTCAGCTCTTTTGGCTGGTTTAGGTCGAATCAGTTTAGAAACTCTAGTCGCACAAGGTCACATTTGGTTGGCAGCAGATTCACATGGTGTATTAGTATTAATGCCCAGGTTTCCAGTATTAAATCTTTTAGTCACATCGTTCATTTTTATATGCGCAAGTCACGAAGTAAGTATTTAGATGTTCTTAATTTAAAAAATAACACGTTTATCTATAACAAACATATAACAATATTTCATTTACTTCAATAGATACATAGATTAACACAGGTGTTAGCACCATATGCAGTACCAAATGACTGGAGATTGGTAGCCCGTAATTTGTTATTATTTATTGCAGTTCTTGTACCAATAGGTATTCATGATGGAATGTTTTAAAAGAAATTTTATATTATTCATTGTAAGAAAGACATTTTTTGTACATGTAAATATCACGTGTAGTATATATATAAGTTTGTACCATTTTTTCATGCAAGCTACATGAAATAATAAAAAATCGTACGTACTTGGTTCTTTCTTACATTATTAATTTTTATAATATGGAAAATAAATAAGTAAAGAAAGAAGTTTTTTGCAACTAATTCTAATTATTCATATATTTACAAATTTTTTAAATTTACAAATAAGACCAGTACAATTTACAGTTGTTAAAGAAGTCAGTAATAAAAAATCAACAAGTACAGCAGAAATTACTGTTTTTAAAATAAAAATCTGTTATTTACATATTCAATTAGATAATTAGCCTATCTAGAAACAATTTGTTAATGTTTAGTATTTTTTGAATTGCATGTTCTGTTATCATGTTTCACATGACTAGTATAAACATCATAACCAAGAGATATAGTATTATCATAGAAAACCCTGTACTTATTTGGCAGGAAATAGAAATTGAAAACTTGTGCTGGTGGCCAAATAACCCATTCTGCTACATATAATCTATGTGCTTTTCTAAGAATTTCATCCTCTAATTTAGTCCAACTACTGTTTTCTAAAATGCCCAGTGTTAAAAAGAATATTGCTATGCAAAGTGGAGAACAGACTAATTGATCTATAGCAACCTTTCTTAGAACAATATTAAATGTACGACCTGGTAACCTAGCATCTAAATATTTATACCAATAGTGACAAACTATACCAATACACATGCCAGATATTGCCATATTCCTTGTTCTATTTAAGCTCCACTTATCCCATTTACCCTACAAAACAATTATAATAGAAATTTTTATCTGAAATTAAAATAAAAAGCATTAAACAAAATTGTTCTAATCAAGTACCTTTAATATTTCATATTGTTGTTCTAATACATCCCCCATAGCAGAAAGAGAAATGGATATAGTCACATTTGTATAAAGTAAATATTTAGGAGAAAATAAATGTAGGCTAATAGCAGGTAGTTTGTTAATAATTATACTTATATTTTTAGTAATATTCATTATCTAAAAGAAGCACAGTTTTAAGGTTATGTATTATTTAAAATAAACAGGTTGGTGTATAATTTTTGAAACATTTATGAATAAAAATTCAATCTATTAAAATAAATATTACAATTCTGAAACATGATAATGAATCAACTTACGATTAGTAGTGAGTATTTAATACAGTATAAAATACTGTTACAGATTTTTATCGATATTTATGATATTAACATTTTGTCACTAGCATAAAAGAACATTGTCATATACACATGTTTTACAAACTATTAAGCTTTTTGACATGATAACTTTATTAAATCAAATATCTGTTGTATTTAGTTTAAAGTTATTTTTAAAAACGAAATAAGTACACAGCTAATTTAGCAATTTGCCTACTATATAAAATATTCTGAAGTCCGAACGCTGCATTTATAATTATACTTTAGAAGACAATGTACATAAATAATGAGGACTATAAATTTTCATATATAAATATTAATATGGGTTATTATAATATGGGTTATAGATAAGCACATATTACATAAATGCCGAACAAGCAGTAAAAGAATGTAAAAGCGTAGATATGTTTATAGATGGTTATAGATATATTTCGTCTAGAAATAAAAAACAACCCCTAGATTTACTCACTGAATACTTTATATTTTTTTTAAATTATCCTACTTTCACCTTAAACTTCACACTGTATTATTATCTGGCATATTTTATATTCTTTCAATATAACGGAGCCATTGATATTATTTATCTTATTATATTTACAAGTGACGTAATTTACATAATTGTATTGAACTAAGAAGTTTATGTTTATAATTCGATGATTCAACGTAGTACATACTGATTGTCAACGATTATGAAGCCATATTTTAGGTATTCCCTTCAATGTATAAGCACAGATGAATCATTGTAAGAAGATATTATGATATTTAATAAATAAAATTCATTTTTTATTAAGATTATATATGTACAATTTGATAATACCAGTTATATTATTAACTTAAAGTAGCCAATTACATTTTTATTTCAGTACGTTTTAGGAAAGCTCATGATTGGTTATTGAATATCGTACTAGATGATTACTTCTGCTAAATATATTTTAAGTAACGTGTTGTTTTTTCATAAATAGTAAACTTTTCAATTACAGATCAGTTTTAGCGGCATTGTATATAAGTTGTAGCGAAAACACAATTATATATTTATATAAACTAGATGCAATATTTAAATTTCGCGCGTGAAGTATAGCGATAACATCTGTTCCTTCTATCTTGGCGCGTAAACTGATAAAAAAGGCGGGATCGTACGCGGCACTGTCATTAATGCTTACTGCCACAGTTAGGAGTCCGTAAGTAAGTGCAATAAGATTTTGAAAATTTTAACAGACTTTTGTAGGATATACACACTCACACGCACACATTATATATATTCGTATATAGAAAAATGTCCCAGCTGTCAGTAACGGCGTATTTTAATACGCGTAAACGACAAGCAACTGACGATATACGGAGCAAGGCAAAGGTTTTGCTTCTTGATCGAGATCAATCGACATCAGTGAGTAGTCAAAGTCGAACTCCAGTAAATAAGAATAATTCCGAATCATCCGGAGCACTAACTCCGGTTCAAGAAGAAAAAACAATGGGAACAAGTCCGAAAGTTGTTCTTATACCTGGTAAAGAGTTAGTAGGTAATCGTACTGCAAAGCCAAACTCAGCTGTTCGGAATATTCAATTTGATTCTCCTAAAGCAAATGCTCAAAAAACACCCAAACAGAATGTTCGAGCTCGAGTTACACGTTCACGGAAATTATCTGGACAAGAGGGGCAAACAGATATTAGGGAAAGTTTTCAAAAGATTGCAGAAGATGCAAAAAAAGTACTTTTTGAAAAGAAAGGAACATTGAGCCCAAAGAAGAAACATCCAGGAACACCTAAAAAAAATTATGCTTCTGCTGAAAACTCATCCACAAATGTTCAAAGTGAACAATTTTCAGTCAATTGCACTACACCTAAAAAAAGTTCAACCATGGATAGGTTGGTAAAAAAAGAGCTGTCATTCACTGAAATAAAAAGTAGAGTTAACAAGTCATCTAGACTTATGGAATTAAAAGCCTCTATTGCACGCTTCAAGAATTGCGAACAAAGATTGGAACAAGTGCAAAAACAGAATGACATTAAGAAACCTCAGATACAGAAGTTTGAAAAGATTCAACTTGAGATACCAGTTAGGTAAGATATTTATCAGAAGATAAGCTCTTATTTATCATATGTTTTAATTCAACTGTATTTATAATATTTGTGTTACCACTTTCAGCCCACCAAAAGCATATAAATCCCCCAGTAAAGCAATATTAAGCCCCTTGAAGAATAAACAATTATTAAATGCCAGTCCTCAAAAAAGAATTTTATTTGAACCTAAAGAATCAACTCCAAGCCCTGTGAAAAGTAGCCCAACTAAAACACCAGCTTATCAGCAATATTTATCTCTTGCTGAAAGTGGTGTTCCTACATTACCATTGCCGTATCATTATAGATTCTTGGCAGAAGGATTTAGATGTGTAGATACAGTATGTTGTTTATTATGTACAAAATTATTTCACTATTAATTTATTGTGTATTTGTAATTATATATTACCTAATCAATTTTGTAGGTTTCTGCAATGCTATTTAACCGTAAAGAAACAATAACATTCAAGAAATTAAAACCAGCAGTTCAAGAGTTATTACGCAAAAATTTCACATTGGAACATTTAGCACAAATTAAAACAATTTTTCCAACTGCATATATTTATAATCAGGAGAAACATCACACATTTGGTTCTATATCTAAACAAGATAAATATGAGATGATTCTCACACCTGCTGTTGAAGAAAAAAGTGGAAGAAATACACCAGATGCCGATGATGTTTTGAAAACAGCGGCTGAAGCTAGTATGGGACCACGAGTGTTATTAGATAGACGGAGGAGGTTTTACAACATCCTGCTCGGTATCGGCTTTTTTTTTAAATAAATATCGTCCACAGATTTTTTTCTTACATATTATAAATATCTTACTACATTTCACTTTTCAATTGCAGACAAAGTAAAGGACGAACATACAAAATTTTTACTCAGTTTAGAAACACCAATGCACGTACCAAAAGAAAAAATCATGCGCTGGCACCCTGAGTTTGATGTAGAAAGTTGTAAGCCAATTGAACAAGCTGATTTGCCACAACCACCTAATGTAGAAAAAGTGACAACTGCCAAAGATGTTCTTGGTATGAAATACGTCGTATACTTCTGATTTTAAATGTATTCTGGGTTTTAAATTAATATTAATTAACTTTCTTAGACAAGGCAAAATCACTGTTCAATTGTGGTACTCGTATGGAAAAAGCATTGCAGCGACTAGCCGAAGCAAAAATGACTTCGAAAACGCTTTCTCCACAAAAGAATGAAGTGGATAATTCAACACAAACTGAAGGCGGTATGCGGAAAGTTAATATTACTGTCGTGGATACTCCGCCTGCTACACCTACTATGCAAATTAATCATATTACTTCAACCCTTAAAGGCATACCAAAGGCCCTCCTTGAGAAGGTAAATATGTAGTTTTGTGTCAGAATTTCTCATAATATTTAATGTCTTTTTCGTTTATTTTTTAACATAATGTTTTTTATTATGTTAGGTTCGAGCTAGACAAGCTGCTAAAGCATTAGAAGCAATGACACGTACACCTAACGTCGAGAAAAAAGCTATAATGTATTCAAGACTACCGGAGTTAGTTAAAGTTTTGCGTAATATTTTTGTTGCTGAGAAGAAGGGAGTTTTACCAATGGAATTTGTTATTACAAAATTAGAGAATTCGTACAGAGCGAAATTAACTACGACTGAATTAGAGGAGCATATACGTTTGTTGTGTACACTAATACCCACATGGACTAGTATACATAATGTACGAAAAATAGATTACTTAAAGTTGCAAAAAGAAATTGATCTTGGGAAGGTGGTGAAAAGATTAGAAATTTTGGCTAATAACAAAATTACGGCGTCATGATGTTGAACTTACAGATTCTCTTTCTTTTGAAGATGATGATGTATACACAAGTTATCATCTACGCAATTTAATTATGAGGATAACATCATTTATATTTTACAATGTATATGCTACAAACTATGAGCGCACGATATATTCAGTGAATTTTTTTCTACGAAGTAGTTTAGTTTTTGTAAGGAATGTATGTCAATCTTTATTTTTTCTCGTTCTTGAGATAGTTCATTCTATATTACACATAAATTGACTACTTGTTACATTTTCCAAATAAATTTATAATGTCTTTATAAAATATTCGTATTATATTATGATAATACAATTTTCTAAATAATAAATGCATATACTTTATCTGTTTTTATTTTAGCATTACTTTAAATAGCACGTCATTTATTTGCTATGCACTGCCAAAACATGTAATAGAAATATATGTTGTAAAATGTCATAAATAATTATTTAGTTTTTTCTTTTCGTATTTTATTTATTAAGTAACAAATAAAAAATAATAATCAGTCATTTAATGTTGCGAAAAATTATAATGTTGATAAAAGTAATATCTTATTATTCTACAAATGGAAAGTCCAATGTATCTTTCATTTCCAACTGACGATAAAGTAGTCCGCCAAGATGATTTAAGTTCCAATACTTCGTAACCTTATTTCACAAAGTTATTAATATATATATTTACAAAAGTATAGTGGTATAAATCGAATTTTATACATAGTTATAATTAAGAATTATGTTTCTGACAAATGTGTTACTCAAAAAAGCGAAATCCAAGTGAGTATGTTTAAATTTGTATTTAATCTAGCATTAAATGTAAAAGTTAGGTTAGTTTGCACTGATGAAACATTTGTGCGTAATATATTATTTCTTTTCATTTAATATTAATGTTGTAACGTTTACTTAAAAGTAGTAATTCATCGATAAGAATATTTTTTTATGTGCACATATATATAAATTCTGTTATAAAATAATAAGTACAACTTAGCATTGTCTTTTGTTTATAGACTTGTTTTGGTATTACTAGAAAGTGTAGCAAGTGGTCATAAACGTGTACGTTTTCGGGAAAGATTAGCTGATAAGCAAGAAATAACATTGTTTGATCCTTATGGTAAGTTGATATTATAATTTTAAAAAGTTGCATAAATATTAGTTAACTATATATTAAACACAATTTCATCCCTTCTTCAAACTCATATTATTCAAATCGTGTAAATCTTAATAGTCACACGTCCACTTAAAACTGTACAATAAATAAAACATAAAAATTGAAGTAGTATATGCAAGTAATACAATTAAATCATTAAAGTTCTATATTTTCAGTTCAAGATGTTGTGCTCTACCGGGAAATAAAGAAAATTAAAGGTATAGGGCCCTAACAAGCAAAATGAAGCTGTAAAAATGTATCAAATAAAATACCAATTTTAGTTTAGAATTAATGACAGTACTTGGTGTATCATTTGATTCACTACTTTCAAAGAACTAGAATCATTTATGTATATACTCTGTACAAAGGAATCGATCCTTACGCGAAAAACAATGAGATGTCATCGTAAGTGGTTTTGAATAAAGCGTACGGACATTAGACGTTTTGCACGAGTTATGCGTCTATTTGTGTGTACATCGAAAGGAACAAATCAGAGCAACAGAGAAGAAAGGAGAAAGGGAAACGGAGGACCTCGAAATCGAGATTGGGGTAGGTTTCCTTTGATCCTTAACAAGGAACGCAAAGTTGTATTATTTCCACCTGGATTTCAAACGGTTTGAAATTCACGAGGCGTGAAACACGGTTCCATTCTCTCTCTCTCTTTCGCCTACCCCTTCCCTGAGTTGCGTTCTTTTACCCTGTTCCTTTTCGTTCTTCACTCCTTTTTGGCAGTGCGGGGGCAACTCGGCATCGTTTACTGATGTTGCCAATTCAATTTCTCCCGAGGAACCATTGTCGTGGGCAAAAGGAGGGTTGCAGTCGCGAAAAGGGCCCCGTTCTCGACCGAATCGTCTCTATCTTTCACGATTGTGCACGCGACAGCTCCTGACATCTACATCTTCCGCGTTTCTTCTTTTATCTCAAGCAAAACTTTTAAACGTACAGTGTTTTTCTTTGCTTCCTCGATAAGCATTGAAATGAAGAAATTTTTTTATTTTCTTAGATAATTTACAAATAACGATTGAATCGAATGTAATTTTAAATCGTCTCGAATTTTAAGACTGGTTTCGTGAAATTCTACGGACTCCATTTACGTTCCCGATAGTATTTTTAGTTCTTCGCAGCATGTAAACGGTCAACCGGCAATTAAAGTGCTCTACATCGGTTATCCCCATGAAAAAGGTTAGACCCTGAAGGGAGAAAATTAATTCTCAGAACGGAGAAACTAAGCATGGAAAAATCACGAAACAAATGAACCTTCGGTGCGGAGCGCGTTTTTTCTGGCACAATGAATTTCGAAGCAGTGCGCAACAGCGAAATTGTTAAAACGTCCGTTGTTTATGGTTGACTCGGCAGAGCAGCCGGTAAAGGAGGAAACAGTACGCAACGAAAAGCGCGCCGGAGAGTTGGGAGGAGTGCGAGCGGAAAGAAGAAAGGGCGAGAAAAGCAAAACAGAAACGAAAGGAAAGGAGAAAGCAAGAAAGAGAGGGGAAGAGAGAGAGAAAGAAAGAGAGAAAAAGAGACTCGTCTGGGCCTTGGCGCGTTTCAGTTGCCTCGCGTTCGAGGGCGTTTTTCGCCCGTGAGTTGTTCTTTGCTTATTACAGTGTGTGCACTGGGCTCGAGCTCGCTAAGTGGTTTGCTGCTAATTAACTGCGTTATTTTTACAACTCTCTTGCTCCCATCCACCTCCCACGTTTCCTTCCGCCCCCTTTCCCTCTTTCCTTCCCCCAACTGTTCTCTCACATTTGCAATGGGGTTCAATAATTCTGCGGTCGCAACGCCCTCTCTCTCTCTCTCGCTCTCTTTTCGCGTTTCTTATGTATGCATTTTTTACGCCTACGTCCTCGATACATCTATTTTTACTGTTTACATATAGAAGAAGAAATTTGATCATATTCGACATTTATCATTTTATTAGAATCATATCTTAATATTTTACATTTTATTATTTTATATTTGAAAAAATGTAAATCAACGTTTACAGTAGTGTTTAGAATAAAAAGTGTATTTATTTATTTGATGAATATTTCTTATCTTTACTAGATTATTTTTTGCGCTTGGCGGTTATACGAACGCGAATACAAAATAAAACGTGTACGAGGATATTCCTAAAAAATAGTTCTTTCCACGGGCTTTTTTTGCTCACACTTACTACTACCTTAGTACC
>NW_017100321.1:1316013-1339138 GCF_001263275.1 Habropoda laboriosa | reverse complement strand
TTACCAGCATATTTTGTATGTATATTTCGAGAGCGTGTTTGTAGAAAAATTAACGAGACGAATATCGGGAGGTTTGTAGATAAGTACTCTGGTTTGAAATGGGTTTCGAGCGTGCAGCTACTCACCGTTATTTCGTAATATTATCGAAAACCGAGTATCATTAGCTGTTTAAAAAAATGAGAGAAATCGTATTGCAGTGAAACTTAATTTACTTTAATATTTCTAAGTACATATATCAGGCGACATTGAATTCTTCATTATATCTACACTTTCTCATAAGAAAACAAAGCTTAAAATACAGTATAAACACTTCAAAACAACAACGATGATTTTCGCATAGAAATTCTGCTTGTGTACGGGCATACAAACTCGCCCAAAAAATTCCATAAGTCATAAATAAAATAAAATGTAGATCATACTACCTCCTTCTAAATAAAAGGACTTAATTCATATAGAAGGTGTTCTGTGTTGTTAAAAAACGGAATAAAAGTGGGTAAAACAGAAATCACGAAAGATTGATTAATTACCATAGTTTCTACGTCACGTGATGAGTTTGAGTTATCCTCCGATTTCTCGATCGGTATGTACGGGAATATTGATCGATCGTTTATAATTGCGAGAAGGGGCCACTAAAGCTTGTCCGACGGTATTCGATTCGAAATAACTTTAATATCTTAATATCAGGTTCGCGAAACGGCTATTGGTTGTGGCTGCCGATGGAAGTGGTTGGAGGTAGAGGAGTCGAAGGTCGTTTGTGTAGGTATCTCTCTGCCGGTAGTCGTGGCACCCTTCTTTTCTCCGCCACGAAAAGGCTCTTGAAATAAATTGAAAATGGCTGGTATCGCCCTGCTCTCGGATAAGTGATACCTACATCACCTACACGCACATCGGTCACCACAAAATTCCACGGGTGTTCTTTCACGTATTCGTAACGGCCGTTCAAAAGCGGATCCGAATCTTTACGAGCGGATGATCAATTAAAATCACGTTAAAACGTTATATTAATCGCATATCTCGTCGATGAAGGAACATGAAAAATAAGGAGAAATAAAAGGAATACCCTTCTCGATGTTAATCGAAAGTCCATAAAGTATTAACGAATTTAATTCGCTCATCTTGCTTGACGCTCTATAGATATATTTAAAGTTTATTTTTTATACCATTCTCTTTTTCTTCTGATCGTATTGAACAAAAACTAACAGACAATACATCATTGAAAAGAAAAACATTAAACCACGAATGATCCAATTATACTTTTTTTATTTCGACTTGGACAACATAACCTATAGTTCAAAACTAACTAGCTAGAACACTTTCTTTTCACGTACAACACAGCGAACTAGGAATTTGAATATCATCGGCGCTTCTATTACGACAGATGGTCTGTCTCATTATTCGGTGAAATCGAGCTCGTCGAAAATTTATGCACTCCCTCGCACTCCGCGACCGTAAAATCATTTCCAAAATTCCAGGATTGCCCGACCGGACTAATTTTCGCCATGCACGCGTGTACTAAGCGCATTCACGCGACCGAACATACATGTATATACACATCTATGGTACATATCACGTGGGCGTGCGAACGTTACGAGGAGCGAAATGCGAAACGCGAACTGGCGTGTGCGCGTTCACGCACCCATACACGCACGCCAGAAGCATGTGCGAAGGCACACGAACGGGAAGGTGTATTGAATCGACGAGTATCATGCAGTTGACAGCTAGAGCTAATTGAATCTTGACTCTATCTATCTGTCGACTCGAGCTGAGACTCGACTGCCGGCGCCGCTGCGAATTGCATTTCCGTTCGACAGAATCGTTCGCGCTCGAGAATTCTATCTTCCCCCTTAATCCTCTTCGTTTTTGTAGTATACAATTACGTAGTAAATTCTTTGATCCTGAAACTCTAAAAGACCAACAGCTTGTTTTATATTTTTCTTAGTCTTTTCATGCTCGTTTATAGGTTAGTTCGAAAGTGTAGTAACAAGATGAATTGTTAACTTACAAGCGTTCGCATTGAAAATTGTTTATAAGTTTATTATTTATTAGTATCCGGTAATATAAATTTTAGTATACCTTCTTTCAATACCTCGAAACTTCAATATTCATTTGAGTTTTTATTCAATAAAGGGAAAAGTTATTTTGTTTGAAGACTTTGTTCCAAGAAATACGTTTCGAGCATAAAAGATTGAATATTTGCCGCGGAGAAAGGAAGAAATAAAGAGAATATGGTGGAGAAGGGGGTGAATGGTATGCAGAGGGTGTGAAACGTCGAAGTCTTTTAATACAGCAAGTAATTGTCAGTGCGCTATTTTTTTTTTTCTTTTCGTTAACCTTTCTATTGACTACTTTCTGTGAATTAACGTGGAAATTGTAAGATGCACCTTCTTTTTTTCATCGTTTATCGAAACACGATACAAAATGTTATAAAGAATCGTAAAAGCACGACTGTGTATATTGGTTCGGGGAGAATCTTTCTTATTGGAAAGTTCTTTTCAGCGTAAATTGAATGGAAGATTTCTGTGCACCAGGCCAATCAATTACGTGCAGGATCAATGGGAGCTCTCGATGAAATTTTAATTGGAAAAGAGCAAGATATACAGCGGTAAAGATACAATAGAACATTCATGGATCAAAGATGTGCGAAAACGTTTGTAGACTGTGACCTTTGTAACATTATTTTCAATCACGGATACCAACTTAAAAAAAAAAAATTTCCGATATAATGCAACTATGTAGATTTACATCTATTTTAATCAGTGGCAAAAATTTGTTGGAAATCAAAACAGACAAACATAACCAATACATACACTCGCAAGTAAACGAATAATAGGAATATATTTGAATCAGGCAGCTTCTACAAAAGGAATAACGAGATTAGGGTACCAAGTGTAACTGCGGTGACATAATATCGGTCTCGTTTAACGGAACGATGCGGTTCTCTCGTAAACAGCGAAGGGCTGAGGCTCGCGATACCGATAAAGGCACAGAACTGCGGAGTAGGATGAGTGAGGGAGAGGCGGAGGGGAACAGAGCCCTGTTCCCCGTCTAGGATTCTATAATCCGTACGATCTTTATCGTTAAATTCTGTACTCGTGGACCGATGCCTCGATTGCGCAATCAAGATGGCATCGAGAAAGGCATCTCTCGCCTTCGACTCAACTACCAACAAGTATTTCAATATCCGCTCCAATATATTCCCATCGACCCTATAAACGTGTGTGCAGTTATATTGGATTCCCTTCCTCCTTCTCCTTTCCTCGTTCCGCCAATCGCTCCTTCTCGCTCTCGTTCTACCGCTTTTTCTGTTCTCCCTTCCTACCGTGGTAAGTGTGTGCCTGTGTGCGTGTGTGTAAATGCGCTGGACCAATCGGTTCTTGACACCGGCACCGCACACACGCGTGAAGCGGTAACGCGCTTGCATGTCCGCCCCGAAGAAAACCGCATTTAAACGCGTTTAGTAACGCTGTAAATGATTCCTCGTTTCCGAAGAATCGGGTATAGAGAGAGTGGGGGAACGAGTCTTACGATCTGTTGTTAGATTGGAGAAACGTGACATGGACGATCATTATTACGAGCCTTTTAATTTCCTCCTTATTGGAGCTACCGCTGTTCTTAGACGAAAGCGATCAGAGGTTTATATCTCTATAGGAAAGAATCCATGTCTCGCAGACTCCACCGTGATGGAGATTCTAAATAGGTTTATCATTGAGGTTAGGGGATATTTGTAATACGACACATCTTTTATCTATGTAAGTGTTTGAGGATAGGTTATGTTGTATATTAACCAGTCTATCAATGTAGAGTTTCCATTCAAAATTTACAATTCTCCAAAGGATGAACGTTTGAAAATCGTTGGAAGTTCCATGATGATACTGCAAGATTGAAATTTAAACGACGAAGACGACTTATTCATCTCCATTCATCTGTCCGTGTATTTCCTGGACATGGTGATCAAATAGATGAGTTAATCGGCGATAAAAGCGGCGAGCGCGGTACAATGACCGTGGATAATAATCTAGAAAATATTTTCCGGACTAATTAGCCGTTTGAGGCTCAAGATCACGAAGATACGCAGTAGACCAGCAGATATGAAATAATTTACCACAGAGCGAGCGGTTCTGTCCACAACCACCTGGGCACACATTAAAATCGAGTATCCCCCCTCCCCCTACGCAACACTCGTCCTTTTCATCGCTGTCTAGTTCCATCTCTCTCGCTCTTTTCATGCGTACTCTTTGTTGTCTCGTAATCTATACGCGGTACACGGGTCGCCGCTTATTATACTAATATGTCCGTCGTGCGTTCATCGCGGTGCATCACCGTCAAAGGGGTTTTCTCGTTCGAATCTAATTGTTCGGTCCGATCCCGTCTAAAGAAATCGAGTGATACGGTCGGGAGGCCGTGTTTTTCACCTCGTTTCAACCGCTAGCCTGCGATCAAACGGACCCCCCCTTCTTATCCGTGAATCTTTCCGCACGGTTTACCGACTTCTCGGCCAGTGAATCTTACGCCGGATAGGTTACCTACAGAGGAAAAGCATTGGTGCCTTTCAAATAGAAGTTCCGTTTACAGAGGAAAAATTGTAAATAGGAGGAGAATCTGTCTGACTGGTCGGGGAACTCCTCTTGAGTATCAGAGTTTCAATTTGAGAATTGAAGATCAGTTTTTTCTAACTTCTAAAATTTTTTATCGCGTTAACCTCTTTTACTATGTATCGTGGATAGGTTAGGTTTGCGTATGAAATAATGAATAATACTGGAAATGATGTTGAATAACTCTGAGTCAGATCCATTAATGAGATTTCAGTGGTCCGAGGTTTTGATACAATGCAAACAGAAAATAAGAATTCTAAATTCGCCAGACTAACGTAGGGTTAATTGAATTGTTGGATTAGTACGGATACTAAGTTATAGGATCATTAACTAGTACCATTAGATCTGGATTAATGTCAATAAACTAAGCGTTCGAAGACTGGGAAAGAACACTATAAACCACTTTGACGAAGAATACTCTTCTGAGTACTTTACATAACTTTAAGCATGAAAGAGAAATAAAGACCTTCCCACTGGATTAGAGCGTTTAGTCTATACGAGGGAAAAAAGAAAAAAAAAAATGGTAACGGATAATCGGAAGTGGAAGAAGTGCCTGGAGCGTGGCTTTGCACGATCTGTGGTTATCGACCAGAATGGACGCGTTGTACTGGATCAACCGCACAATGAGTCGAATCGGTGAAAGGGTTTTGCAATCGTGCCCGCGTTTATACCACGGGTATATCTGCAGGGGATACAGGTACGTTTTAGGCACGGTTCCTTTTATAAGTGCTATTATAAGTGCCATTTGAGCATGCCTACACCCGCTTTGTCCGCGAATTTCAAACTAGTCATTGTCCTCTCGTTATTGTTTGAAAGGACACGGGATGACAACCGCTACGGTTAAAAACCATCCCCCGCCCTCCTCGAGGCAATTGCATCGTCGATTTTCACAACATGCTAACCGTTTGATCCTTTATGAACCTATTCATTCATTCTTTCATTTAAGTTCAATAAGATCGTAACTGTTCTTCAGTCTCAATCGTCTAAGTTTCCAGAATAGTTTCCTAAACTACCTAAATAGTATATTGTACTTAATCTAACATTTTTACCTCCTTTTCCATTCAAACCTAACCTTTTAAATTACTATTTTTTGAGGGATCAAAATCCTGTATCAAACGAAAAACTGATTTAAAGAAGCTTCTTCCAAATCTTCTTCCCAAAGTATAGAATAATTCACCGTAGTTTTTGTACCTTTCGATTCTCGATATCTTTTCTTCGTCAATCATCGGTCGCGATCGTACAATGGTCGCGGTGACACATTGTGTAATTCGAAATGAATGCGACGTAAGCCCCACCAGGGCTGTAATTGTTTCACGACAGGTCCGTCGACGGCAGCACCGGGGCAGGCATTAACGTAAGAAAACGGACTGGTGGTTTTTCAATCGAACAATGGCCGTGTGTAAATGTGTACCAGCCGGATATCTCGTTACACCGTAATCGGGGAATAATCGATCGCAAAGTTGTAGCACAAGGCAAATTGTTGGGCGTGGTGAGAACGATCCAGGAAACTCGAGAGGGCAAACGACAAGGGCGCGCGTAGTAGAACTAGGAAATCCGAGATTTTTCTTCCTTTCCTCTCGCGTGACCTCTCTACCCCCTCTTCTTACCTCTACCACGGTCCTCCTTTATTTTTCCTGGCCATGTAAGAAGCTTTTTATTCAAACCCGTGTTCACCCTCGATCGAGCTGAGCGCGTGTACTTCCACAGGAGCGAACTGAATTGAGACGCAACAAAGATTCACTTCACGGACACGGGATCTTTGAACTGGGTTAATTAGGGGACCGAGGGATCTTGTTTGCTTGTTCATGAAACCTTGTAGTGGTATCAGTGGAGAGGGAAGGTTTCCTTAAAGAAATAGAATCGGTCTTGTGTGATTGGAAAAAAAAACATCGAACGTGTAGTAAAGAGTTGTAATAATTTACATTGAGAGTTGTAATTATTTATTCATAATTTTAGGTTATGTTATTTATTTCTTTAAAAAACAAAATCTGTATATTAATGTGACATGGTACCTGTAATGTAGTGGTTATAATATAGATGACTGCAAATCAGATACCGTTTGAACATAATGCATACCATACGATCGTGTCTGTTCGTACACGTTTCGGCAGCTTCTGACACGTATCGTATCACCGTAAAACATTATTACCTACGATAATCTTTGACTGAACAGAACCGTGCCGTAACCGTACCGTGTCTGAACGGACAATATAAAACGACCTTAACCAGTATCCTGGTCGATCATGGCATTCCGTCTCTCTCGTGTCTCTTTCCTTCTCGCAACAAGAGCGGTCCTCGATCATCTCTGGCTCTCTCGTCAATGCATCCGGGGACTTCCGCGATTCCTGAATAGAAATCTCCATGGCGGCTGACAATGCAATACGTGGACAATTGCATAGTCTAATGGATCTGCCTCACATCATCGTAACTTATACGTACGTGTCGTTCGTGAAAACGATATCGACAACCGTCCATTCCGCGTGTCTTCCTAACCGTTCGCAAAAACGAGATCGACATTCTCTCTCTATGGTGGTCGTGTCCTTTCCGCTGTCATCATACTCTACTACGTCTCTCCCCTTCTTCTTCCTTCGCTTCCCGCGGTTTCGCGCGCGCCGAAAAACGAAAAAAGGCTCCGTCGGCCAGTCGGTAAAAACGATCATGTCGTGTCTGAGTACCCACACGTCTGTGGAAATGAAAATTATCCCCTGCGGTTTAGGCCGTCTCCGCTAATCAATCAATAACGATGCCCCCCCTGGAGTGCGAATAAATTAATTAGGTCGGACCGTTCTCGCGTCTCTAATTCGACGCGGGATCTCGATTTCCATTAGGTCTAGTCAAATTACGATTTAATCACAATTGAAATATTTTCATCACAAGCGAAGATATTTTTAATAATAATAGTTAGCAATACGTTGTAAGGTTATTAATAGGGTTGAATAAAAGTATTTTTATTATTGAATAAAAAGTATTTCTATGTATCCAATAGACAATGACCATCTGAGAACGGATCAAGAAATGAATCGGTCGATAAGATTTCATAGCAGTCACATGGGTTCATGTCTAACGCCACTTGAAAGATAATCTTAGGACCCGTTGACAGGTATCCGTATACCATTAATAACCTCATCTACAATGGGTCGAACGGTTAACCAATCCTATAACGAAGATTTACTGGGCCCGTGAAGGAGTATAAAGAAGAATCGGAATGAACTTGTTCACCGGCCTCTCTGTATGCGTGGGCGGTACTTCGTTCAGTTTCTCGTTCCTCCTATCCTTCTTTCGCCAACAAAAACGCTGCGAGACCCTCGACATTTTGCGTATTCCGCGTACTTTACCGCGTCTCCTTGCGTTCTACGTGACGGAGAAAGGAAAAGAATAGAGAAGAGCAAGGGAGATGGAAAAAGGGAGATCAAGAATCAAAGACAGAGCGAGAGGGAAACTCGGAATCTTTCGCTCAGTGGTTGGACGTGAAGGAGGTACGCGGAGATGGTCCGGGCAGTTACGGCATTATATACCTAACAGGAAGAGAGACAAAGCGAACAAAACACTGTCGGGGCGTCGCTCCGCAAACACAGCGCCCTCGTGAACGGGGGGCGAGACGAAGAACTAAAACTTGGAACAAAAGTCCTCACTTTTGTTCTCTTCGAAAGTTTTTCGAATTATGGCCGTGGCGGAGAGAAGGAGGACAAGAAGGAAAAGGAGGGCACCATCGAGAGAGAGGAGCCTCTGTGATTTATATCTCGCCAAGGTTTCGGAATTATTAAACTTTCCGGGGCACCGGAAGAAAAGGAGGTGAAGGAAAACGATGCCTATGACCGGAGGAGTTCCCGGGAAAGAGCTTGTACTGTAATTAAGCCGTTTTCTAATGAAGATTGATCGGTCAATTAGCACGGTAACCTCCCACCATGTGTCCCCTTCATTATTTAGAACGATCTTATCTACTTTTACCGTGGCGTCTGTAGCTTTACGTTTTCAAATAAGGATAGGTTTTCGTTAGGTCTGATTAGAAAAGAAAGTTTTAATATAACACTTTCGCGAGAACAGCTTAACTTTCATATTAAACACCGTGTATTGACGGACAGGTTAATTAATTCTATGGCGGACCTTTCATTCATCCGACGTTGAAGTTACAAAACACTGGCGAGCAAGGTGGAACGTTTTACCGCGAAACGATGGTCAGTATTCCAGAGGGCGAGCCGTAAAACACTTCGATTATCCATTAACAAGCAATTAAACCGCTGGTAACGAGGTACAATTCAGGCTCGAGTTGAGTTATCCCTGGAAGAGATTAAAAGCTGCCACTTGTGAGTCCGGGCGAAACCACCCTTTTGCGTTTCTGTCGTTCGTCCTCTCTCTTTCACTCCTATCCCTTTCCCGGTGCACCGGTCTCTGTTTTACTCCACCCCTCGACCGTCGTGGCCACAATAGAGAGTGGGAAGCCTCTTTCTATGGATCACACAATGGATATAGTATATCAAACAAATTCGACCCCGCGAAATTATTGGCCACGGTAATCCCACGTTACCGACCATGGACGATAGTTCTCCCCATCGACGCCGGCACGTGACCCACACACCGGGACAAGGGGCTCGAAACCGCGGTGAAAACTCATCCATGAAATGTAGAGACGTAACGTCAAGCCCTCCCGCCATTAATATCCTTTCGACTCGGTTTCTTCACGACTGTCGTTACACTTACGTCTCTAAGTAAAAACATAAGTCCTTTTCTGTGAATGGTCGATAACAACGGTAAAATCATGCAGTGCGATTTTCATGGACGAGTTTATTAATGTTGAATTTTCATTGGAAAAGAAAGAAAATTAGAAAATTAATTGCTCGAGTGCAATTCACGAGAGAATAAAAATTTATATGGTTTTTAGGTAAGAAGAACGAATATGTGAAAAACGTCGAGGAAATATCGGTGATGTTGATTTAATATATTCCACGAGTTTGATCGGATCATAACGCATCGATTGAAGCGCATCCTGATTTATGGCAAAGTACATAACAAAGATTTCGATGGCAAATCCAGAGGCGACACGTCCTTCATTCTGACAGGATTGAAAGCCGTAAAAATCCTTGTCGGACGAAAGGGTAGCCCGATCTATTTAGGTACGCATGCGTTTGACAGAGTAGATATATTTCGATCATGGATTTTCGATAGGCCGTAAGGATTAGGGGGCACCCTCTACTCTCGCCGCGTTTGTTCGAAACAATGCTCGACTTAACTGATTGGCCGCCGGCTGATTTCGCGTGTTGTATACTCCGCGTGTGTCCGATGAATAACAGAGTGACGATGTGGAGTGTGCTACCACGCCGGATTACCATAATAATCTCGGCTAACGAGTATTGTCTGATTAATTGAAGTCATGCCTCCGCCCCCTCCTTGTTCGTTCGTTGTCTTGAATTGGAGTCTTTCCTGTCTTACATGAAATTTCTTCATGCACAGTTATTGTATTTTTTTTTACAGGTTATGTTCTATGTAGAATAAAGTAGCATGTTTCGCGGTTGCATGTCGGTATTCTAACCTAACTTGTGAAGGTTTGTTTTTTTCTCTAAATTTTTTAAGAATTAATAATTGTCTAAAATTTTACGAATAATTAATAGAAACATTAAATTTCACTTTAATGTCACTTAAGATCATATTCTAAATACTCAACTCTTTTCCAGACCCATCAAATTAGAATCAAATTCTAGTGGGGACAGAGGGAAAAAGAAGACAGTTAAGGCAGCGAACAACCAAGTACTGAAAGAGGGAGAGAGAAAGAGAGAAAGAGAGAGGTAGAAAAGGTGGTGGGCGTAACTCGCGATAATTTGCATGGAAATTTTTATCGGCACGGTCGAGGAGGCAATATCCGGCAGACGCATTTAAGATCTGAGTCCGGATAATAATAGCCAGCGAAATGGGATCGTAATGCCTGAAATGGGTGACATGAGTATGGGTACCTAAGGTTGCTCTACCTATATATGCGTTATATTTTCTACGTAGCTATCCTCCCGCGCTAATGCGCGAAAATGGCGGGGAAGTGGGCGCAGGAACCACCGGTGAAAACGAACCCACCCATATCGTGCTATGACCTCGCTGCATCGGGAGAAAAAACGACACCGTCCTCTCCCTTGCTCATGGTCGTTAAATTATATATAGTCTTTCTTTCGCCCTTGCTCGCTTGTTCTTTATCGTCGCCTTATGTTAATATTACTTCTATTCAACGCAGAACTCGGACTACATGCCCTTCCTTGACTTTTTCTGCCTTCTTAATATACCTTGGTATGCTTTAAACTACCCTATTCTTGCCGGGCTTCATTACACATAGATATTAATTTTTTTCTTTTTTTTTCTTTTAGGGAAAAATTGGCGAAGATTTTGATGTTTTAAAATGGTTCAAGTTTAGGAGTAAATGATAATTAAATGAACTCAACATTTTTACGGGTCTTTCAGAATTTAAAAACCTTATTTTTTGTTTGAATTGTTTAGAAGTTTCAAATCACGGATATCTTATTGACGGATTGGAAGAATAAGGGGAATTTGAAGTTGATAAGATAAGACAAATTCAGTCTCTTTGACTCGATGTGTTATTTTTATAATTGTTAAATAGAAATCAGACTAACCTAGGGTTAATTAAATGTTAATGCTTTCCGAGCTATGAACCGTCTACAGCTAATTTCTTTTCTACCTTCACCGTCGATTACCCAACGATTAAGGTAAAGAAAGGAAGCATTCAAGATCCATACACTGCTCAACAAAGATCCGGATCAAGAAAGTCGCCCGAGCGTTCTCTATCTCCAGCTGATCGATACATCCATCGTATCCTGGCCCAAGAAAGGACTCGATCCCAAGGATCTACGGTAGAAACACACAGCAAGGAGCATTATGCTGCCTGTACTAGACGGGGAGGGGATCTGTTGCTTGATGGACTGGAAGCTCGCGGTACGCTTCGAAATGCCGTCTTAACCGACCCGGGAAAAGGCTGCAAGTACGTACTCGTGTACGGCCCGTGAGCACGTACACTGTGCCCTATTACTGTGACCGAGTATCCGAGTATTCGTGGCTGCCTCTTCTGGGATCCTGCTGAGTCCTTGTTTTTCTTTTTTTTCTTACAGCTTCTCCCTCTATAAAGGAGTATTTAAGAGACTTTCGCGGATACGGAGTAATGCAGAAGAAGAAGAGGAAAGAAGAAAAACGAGGCGGTACAAGGAAAACGTTGGAAAAGAAGAGGGAGACAGGAAGAAGTAGAATTGAAAATCGTGCCTGTACATACGTGTATACCTATTTATATTACGCATGTAAACGCGTGTGCGTGCCCCGTGGCGCGCACCCCGCCGACAGGCTTCGTCGTTTTCGACGAGGCCGATCGAAAACAATCGGGCACAATGGGTCCTTGAGCGTTCTTATTTATTATACTTATATGGCACTGTACACTATACATAACGCGAATGAATGGGAGAGGTTAGACGAGATGCGGAACGCGCGTATGCGTTGTTGCGGGCCAGCCCTTCGGCCAGAAGCGTGCGTGAAAGAACGCACGCGATTTTTGTACGGTGCGGACCAACACCGACAAAAGGGGTTCCGAGGGGGGCAGGGGAGGGGTAGTTGTAGAACGAAGAAAAGGTTAAAGAGAGTTGTGTTTTGTGAACGGTCAACTGACAGCGTTTTGCGATGTTAATGGCCGTCCGCCTTTTAATGGCGCGTTCTTACTTCTTCGTTCACCACGCGCCACGGGGGTCGCTAATCGTTGTAATTCAAACGCCATTATCCTTGCCATTTTTCGTGGTGTTAAGTAGTCAGATGTAATGGACGGATTGGGTTAGACGGTAGAGGATAATCGTGTTCGAAAATTAACATTTTTGTCGCATCATCTTCGAGAATAATTAAAGAACTTTATATTTATTTTGTTTATTTATTTAAAGTGCTTGTTATGTGTACAGAAAAAAGAACGTACTGTATATATACCAAAGAAATTAACGATGTGGTTTAAAGATAGATGTTAATTTACGTTACTACGTAAAGATACATTGGTTAGTTTATGATTCTGTTAATGCGTTTATTTGGACTCATTAAATGGATAAGTTGCGTTAGTATCACGGTTACGGAAAAAGATAAAGGAGTTAATCCTGAATTTACGTTTTTCACTGTGAAAACCACTAGGCTTTGTATAGAGATGTGTATACGCGCACTCCTAATACCTCTTATGCGGGTCTCATTGTGCAACCATCTCTTGTTGCCTGCAGAATCGCTACGAACAAAGATCCTGTGGAGAATATATCGTCATCCTTCCACTATGCCGGACGACGACGGATGAGCAGGTAATAAGAAAAAATACAATGTACCACGAGAATATTCACGAATGGTGTTCTAATTTATCGTTTGGTTTTGTGCTTCCGATTATTATCTAAGAATCGTTGATTACAATAAACCACGTACACACAGTTCAATTTTAACCATACTAAATAAATTATTGTCAACTTCTTTTTACTGTATCAGCAAATGACTGAAAACAGAACATTCTTAGCTTTTTTAAAATCCCCATAAATCTTTTTTCAATATATGAACCTAATCCAACTGAATTTTAAATTTGCTACCATTTTCGGATCATCCCCTATGGTACAATATATTAAATTAATATTCAAGAACTTCTCCTTTAGAAGTGAACATTGTCACGTGATAATAATCACTTCTCCCCGTCACTGAATCTACTCAAAAATTCACGAATCGACGAGCGAAACGAAGTTTGAAAACGCAACAATGGCAACAAGCGAGCCGAGGACCTCGAGGATTGTCATGGACTATCGAAAATCCGCTTCCACTCGACACGGGCACTCCGGTACGGTGTTTCATTGCTGCAATAAAAGCGTCATTTTTCGCGGGACCGTGTTTCGGAAAAAGAATCGCGCGAAAATGAGAAACTTTCGCCAGCAGGCTGGCTGGATTGCTGTTCCGAAATGAACGGTACAAAATCATTCTGCGTTGCACGGCGGTGCTCCACGAGTGGCTCACGACCGTGCACGCTAGCCTGTTGTAATGGATGAGTCCCGATGCCGGGATGTATATTGCCAAAGTACTTATGGCAGCACGTTTATGGCATACGGGCTGTACAAGCCTGGCAGCGGCCGACATGAAATCCAGTCGAGCACCCTCCATCCACGTCACGTCCGCCACTGATTAACATTAACTTCATGGAAAAAATTGTACCAAATGCCCACTAGCGCCACTGTTTTCGCCTTGGTCTGCCGACCAACTTTTTCGCCACTTCTCTGTCTCTCTTTGTTTATGATCTATGGTTCTCTGCATACGGTATGGTCTACGGATTTCGCACGGTCGTGTGTGTTGGGTATGGCTTGAGTAAAGGAGGATTATTATTGTGAAGAAGCTAGGACTGATTTGTGGAATTCGTGTTAGTTGCAGGAAGCGTGTATTTTGTGAAAAAATGTGAGGTAAACAGTTGTGGAGTATGACAGAACTTTATTGCAACAAGTTGATGGCATTTGATTTGAAAGTTATAGGTTATGATTTAGGATTTTAGATATCTTCGATCTTCAAGCGATGAGATTTCGCAATTCCTATTATGTTTGAGATTAGTGAGAGGTAGTGAACTATTGTATTAAGTTAATTCTCTAAGAAAAACTTACTGGCAAACTTTACACATCGTAGTGAAACGTGTAGGCGAAAGAGAAGAAATCTATATAATTCGAACGCTTTCGGAATGCAACAGATCGTGAGATCGCATCTCAATTTAGATTTTACAGTCTCGTAAAGGGGTCGAAGAAGACTGTTGCATGTCACGCGGTGCGTTCGATTGTCGAAATTAGAAAGGAAACTGCGAGGATGGGTCCCAGCGGAGCCTTGCCCCTGTGATATCGAAGATCCCCACAAAAGCACGCAGGGGTGCAGTTAATTCTAAAGCGATTAGGCGCACGCGACGGGGCAAAGGTGTCGACCTGCAATTGACAACGGGGCAGAGGGTTCACGAAGAAGTAGATCGCGGCGAAGGGGAGACGAAAAATTAAATTAGTCGCACGTTTGAAAGTAATCCCGGATTAATATACGTGGCCCGCGTGCCAGAATGCCTTTCAATCACATACAAATGAGCTGGGATATTTGAAGAAGCCTCTTTTCAGAAGGTGTTTCAAGTGTTAGTGTCTGAAATCAGCTGGTTTTGAAGGCTCTTTCAACGATTGCGGCGCAGGTCAAGACTTTTAAAACTTGCGAGAACATTTTTGTTAATAGAAGTGACGATATTTGGAGATTTCAATTTCTTTACAGTTCGCGTATCCTTTTAAAAGAAGGTTAGGTTAGAGTTTCGAAGCATCGTAACGATAATACGCGGATGTACAAGATTAATATTTCTGTCATTGTATACGATAAATATTTATAAGACCATTTTTAGTTGCATTCACTTTCACTTATTAATAAAGAATAATAACCAAAACAATAATTAAACTCGCATTCTCTATATATCACCGCAAAATCCAACTCAGACATCACAGTCATTCCTAACCTAACCTCAATTATTCGCACAATAATCCCCAAACAATTAACACGGAATTACAAGCAAAACTAAAGGAAAAAGACCTTCGAACAATAGAGAATCCTCGGGATGGTCGCTTTCAACCTAACCTAACCATTCTCAAAGACACCATAATAATCGTTCTCCATTAAAATACTAGGTCGAAGGCGCGCTAATGCCTCGAAACAGGCTGTCCCGGAAATTATTCGAGCCGCGGCTCGATTATAGAAGACAATTTTAATATCGTCGAATAATGGAGGGTCTTCGATGAGACGGCGAGAGAGGTGGGAGAAGATGAAGAGAGGTTGAGGAACAGAGCGATGGTGGCCTGAAAACCCGCGTTGCGTTAAGGTCACCGCGATAAGGGGGATAGAATCGTGATCCTCGCGATCTGGCTACGTGGTGGGCATGTGAAACGGTATTCAATATCCTTTACCCCAGCAAAGAAAGCTGGTAAAGTGGGAGGGAGGAAAGAAGGTATGCTCATTGTCACCGCGAAACTATTCCGGACGAATTCGAGATTACGTGGCTTGTAAAAAGGACAATGGATCAGGACTACGTGTCTGTACGTGTGATCGACACGATATTAGAACGAGGTTAGAACGAGACTTTATAAAGCAACGATGAGTAGTAACCTTTTCTTTGCAGCTGGTCAAAATTGAAAATCAACGTGACGCGATAAAAGTGTAGCAACATACGAATACTAGTCAAACCTGTGTATGTAATCTACATAGATGAATGAATTATACAGGGTGTAACTGAATTAAGTGGTCAATCTTTGGTGTCGTGTTTGATACTCTTCCGAAGTATGAAAAAAACGTCATTTCACGACATTTCACAGTGTGAAACTATACGTAATGCTTCCGCTATTGTTTTTCTTATCGCACACAGGTAAGGATACATTGTTGCAGACGACAGGTTAGAATCGTTGCTAAAGTAATAGCGATGTTTCTTCGAAGAATATACAGAAATTTTGATTTTCAGGTTGGAAACCATTCGCGGTGAATACCGAAGAATTTCTCTCGACAAATTTCATCGAACGAAGAAAATAATACAAATACCTACCAATATCCACCGGGAGAAAGTAAAATTCCCATGAGAAAGGACACTATCGAACGAAGGAAACAAAAGAGACTGAAAGAAAAAAGAAAAGAAAAGAAAAAGTGAAAAAAAAAAAAGATCGACTTTCGAGGGAATAAATTGTACAGTGGAACACCCCGGTCGGAAATCAGAGCGACAAAATGGAGCGCGCCGCCGCGTTCCGGGAATTCTCGCGAGAATATCGTCGGGAAACGCGGCCGTTTCTTTGTGAGCCGTTTTCGCCTCTATTTCCTCCGGTATATATCGAGGTATTTCATTGGGCAATACTTTATTATCTTCCTAGAATGGGATGCAAGGGGTTGAAAGAGTGGGAAACTGACAGAGAGAGAGTGAGTAAGAGAAAGAGGGGAAAGAGAGTAATAGAGGGCCACGGACACCGGCGTTCGTGCAAATCGTACTCCTGAGGGGTGTCACGAAACAATTCCCAACTGAATAATATTAGTATCTAACAATGGACGTGCTAAATTGAAATACAGAGAGGCACCATCGTCGCCCTGCGTTTCACCATATTACATTTCCCTCTCTTTCTATTTTGATATGCCACCCTGTTTGTGTACAGGGTGTCCAAGTCTAAGGTGAACACCTAAATATCTCTTTTGTTTTCAAACGACATTAGAAATGTTCAATTCCCTTGCCTTACTATTTTATTTACGACTATACACGTTTCTTCTTAATTATTTACAGCTTCGATGCTGCGTTTCAAGTGAAAAGAAATTAAAATACTGCACACAGTTTGAGGTTAGGTTGTATTTGGTAAGCTTGAAACATAAATTGAAGTTGAAGTAACTCGTTATTAAAAAAAGGCAAAGCAGTTAAAGTACACAATTTTCAGTGGTTTCCAAGAAGGTGTATCGTGGAAAATGAATTTCTTTTTGCAAAGAAGCATTTATTCTTTTCCAAAGCTTCTTGTGGCAAATGTTAAAGAGTATATATATTTGAGCATGTTAGTTATAACCTTCAGATGACCTTGACAATTACAAAGGTAATCGAATTCCAGGACAGTGTTAAAATGGTAATGTGTACTTACTGTTTATGCTGTAAATATCCAGAATGATGTCCATCTATGTATATAGCAATGAATCTTCTCATTAATGCTTCTTCGAATTTGTTTTAATTTCGCTTTTTAATATATTGAACACAGTTAAACGAAGAATACCGAAGATTATCGAAGAATATTCGAAGTACGATTAATTCGAACGGTTTATCAGAATGTCCAGTGGAAATGAAATTTTTGGCCGGAAGTGTACCATGCAGCAGGATTACCTTGTCGGTATCTCGACGGGATGACTGTACCTATTTCGTGTACGTGTATAGTGTATATACACCATCGCACACAGTTGCGGAGAGTAGAATGGAGACGAAACTCGCCGGAGAGTAGGGTGGGAAATAGCATGCAAATGAAATATTAATTAAATCTATTAAAATTCTCTGTCTCCGTCCGCGACCCCTCTCTCCTCTGTAGCTTTCTCCTCCCCTATTCTTTCTGGTTTTCTTCTTGCATTTCGACAGAGACGAGAGTTTCCACAATTTTTCTCCTTTCCTTAAAAAAGTGTTATTTTTTTTTTTTTTTTTTTTTTTCGTAGAACAAAATTTTCTCAATTTCCTTTCATATTTTTCACACTCGTGTTATTTTTACAGTATACCAATATTAACTGCCGAGCAAATTGACACGTCCAATGCCGCGGTGGTTCCCCGTAGTCAGCGTGTGTCTCCTCGGTGCGCGGCTCTGGTGGTCATCTGCGAGCGACGTTGCTAAATTTGTTAAAATAACACGAACGTCGTCGATTGAAAAAATTTTGAACAACGTAACATTGGAAATTTAGGTAACATTGTGAAATAAAAAGTGCGCTATTGAACGATTGAAAATTTTTATTAGAACGTAATATTTTACAAAAATTAAACACCATAATGAGCACCGTATTAAAACATTCTAATTCCATTGTGGCTTCCAGGGAAAGAAGAATAACGTCAACGCGATATAAGATACAATTTCAGCAACTCATCTCTAACCTTTTAACAGTGGTTCTCATTGTAAATAGATATTCAAGTGTAACTAAACCCTGTACACTCGAAAGCCCTTTTTTCCATTAAGGAAGTAGCAAAACTGAATTAAATTTTTTAAAAGGACAAACAGAAATAAACCACGCATGTTAATTATACATTAAATACATATTAACTAACGAATATAACTATTTTACTTCAATGTATAACGTAGTTTTATTAGAAGTTAGTTAATTTCAAACTAATTCCACTGCTGAGATTTCTAACATAGGTATAACGCACAATTTACGAAAGTCGATAAGACTTGCTGTCTTGGAAAATATCAGCTTTGGTATTTAGTTGCCTTCGTTCATCGTTTATCAAATGGTGAATGTAACAGTAAGTTTCTTAGTCGCCCCTCTCGAGTTGCAAAGTGTCTAAATGATGTTCCGTCAAAAAAAAAAATCGTCAAGTGTACACTACCGTGCATAAGTATTTGGACACTCGGTGCGATCTAATTAAAAGGTTCATATGTCTTTATTACATTGCAATATTTCTACCTGTAATCAGCAACAATGAATGTCGTTGAGGTGTAGGAGATGTAGGATGTAGTATACGATAATAAATGTACCAACAAATGAATGAAAAATTATTAAATATTGCGGTCGTCTATGTGTCCACCTGAAACATTTAAATATTCTTCTTTTCGTAGAATTCCATTTATTCTTACTAAAATTGTCCACTTTATTTGCACCAAAACATTACATTACCACCTCTATGTTTCACCGTTGGCACGCCAATATTGGGATAATAATTTTCATGAAATTTTCGACAAATACTTGAAGTCGATGAACTCAAGTGTTTTCGCAACGTCAATTTCCCACCGATTTCAACATTATTGCTTTTTCATTTGTACTAATTCATGTCGAATGCTATTTTCATCTGTATTTATAAACATTATGTGGGTCGCCTGGGATAAGATCGCAAGCCAAAACTATATTAGGGAGTTTTATTTCAAGTATATTTCCTGCATAGCGTCCAAATACTCATGCACGATAATGTATGTACTTTTGTCGAGTAGTGTACTCTATGTGCATGTATTTCACTGTTCCATGCCGCGCGGTGTTTCGGCCTTGTCGGCCGCGCCACCATCAAATTCATTCTATCGCCGGGGCATATTCCATTAATTACTTTCACTTTGCGTCAATGGCATTTCCATTTCAATGATCGTCGTCGCCCTCGCCTCCACGCGTCGACGCCGTTTCCACCGCGAACATCTCCCTCCCCCACACTTCTCCCACCACTTCCAATGGAATCCGCCGCTTCCTGTTCCTCTATTGAATTACGTTTCGCCATTGTAAGTGAAATACAACGGCCTGCCTCCTCTCTCTATCGCTAGTTCGCAGACTTACTTATTTTCCCTTCTAAATACTTTTTTCTCTCTTTTTTCACACGTTTCGTTACTTTATTTTTTCCTTTTTTTAAATTTATTTTTACCATTGCCAAGTTTCAAGGCGGAAAAACTGCCTTTCTTGATGTACAGTAGATTTTGTTGTAGCGGCATTTTCTGTAATTTACGGTGGCAGGAGATCATTTTTGCGAGTAATTGAAATTGTAGTTACAAACGGTTTATAAGATGGGTGAAATTTTTCTTATAAATTCCATTCTTCCCTGTTTTTTTTTTTTTGTTTTCAAGGTCACTTATGTGTTTTTACACGAATCTTAACTCGTCGTTGGTTTACAGATATTTAGAACACAGTGGGTTATTTATCGAGAGATTATTTATGTTTAATTACCGTCGTTGTGCAATTGCGTTAAATATAAAATACGTCATATTCACATTTGTAAGAATGAAAATGAAGCAGGTAATTAACGCTGTATAGAGACGATATGTTTCTGCTTGAGAAGTGAACGAACACAGTTAACAGAATAAAGAATAGTTATAAAAAAAAAAAAATGACAAATTAATGTAATTCGATAGATAAAGAGAAACAAATGACCAAAGAATCTTTGTTATAGTAATGCTTACTCCAATTGAACATTTCAACGTGATTTTTTAAATGGTCATTTGAAAATGTTCTGCGAAAAACTCGTTTATATCTCCCGGTGCATGGAATATCGCGTTAAATCGGATTCTTATGTAATGTTTGACTCGTGACACGGCTTTTACGCAGGTACAACAATCCACAGGTCCTACCTGCCACGGTTTCGATCTCGTGTCCTCCTGTTTGCCCATCCATTATGGTTACAATAACAAGGAGCGTCCGCTCCATCGGCTCCTCTTCCAACCTCCTACGTCCACTCTCGTCCTTTTTCACCTTTTTCTTTTTTTTTTCTTTTCACTACTTTTCTGTCTCTGTTTCGGTAACTACACCGTGTTGACCCTATTCTCCTTTTAAACATCGTTCGACGAACCGTCCTCGTTCCGAGAGAGAGAGAGGGAGAGACGAAGGGAGAGAGAGTGACGAAGGGAGAGAGGGAGAGAAAAAGTGAGAGAGAGAGAGACGAAGAGAGTGAGAGAGAGACGAAGGGAGAGAGGGAGAGAAAAAGGGAGAGAGGGAGAGAAAAAGTGAGAGAGAGAATGACGAAGAGAGTGAGGGAGAGACGAAGGGAGAGAGAGTGACGAAGGGAGAGAGGGAGAGACGAAGGGAGAGAGAGTGACGAAGGGAGAGAGGGAGAGACGAAGGGAGAGAGAGAGACGAAGGGAGAGAGAGTGACGAAGGGAGAGAGGGAGAGAAAAAGTGAGAGAGAGAGACGAAGAGAGTGAGGGAGAGACGAAGGGAGAGAGAGTGACGAAGGGAGAGAGGGAGAGAAAAAGTGAGAGAGAGAGACGAAGAGAGTGAGGGAGAGACGAAGAGAGTGAGGGAGAGACGAAGGGAGAGAGGGAGAGAAAAAGGGAGAGAGGGAGAGAAAAAGTGAGAGAGAGATACGAAGGAAGAGAGAGAGATGAAGAGAGTGAGGGAGAGACGAAGGGGAAGGGAGAGAGGGAGGAGAATTCTTCGCGTATTGAACAGTGGACGAATGCAACGATCTGCGTGAAAGAAGTACCTGTAACCGTTCGTTCTCCCTGCTTTATTGTTGCACACATCAACATCTCGCGCAAGATTTGTGCGCGCCTCTGTTGAAAGAACCGATGCTCCTTCTGGGGGGTTTTCTGTGTCAAGAGTTATATGTATACTACGTGCAGTGTTTCTTTCATTGGCAATATCTCCGTGGCGATTCATGGAAATCTCGAGGAAAGAAAGGAATTCGTAAATTCGAAAAAAAGTGGGAAAATATGCTTTCGTTTTTCTTTTCTTTTTCCGATTTTTTGGAATATGTGATTTTCTACTTTTACCTTCTCATTAATTTCGGAGAATTGTGTCTCTTTTTTCGTTTGTTCGATAGTGGCATTTAAGAAGGAAAGAGAGGTTTTTTCCAATTATTTGGAATTTATGATTTCTTATCTTTGTACTTTTTTGTTTAAGAATTTTGAACAATTGAGAATATTCTATTTTTTTTTTCTCTAAATCGTGGAATTCGGCGGAGAAGATTGTTACTTTAACGGGGAATTTCATGGTCGTTTACGGAGTTTGTTGGGACGATCAACCTTGCGTTGGTTCTACGCAAATACAAAGATATTTCATTGCTGTATTCACTTTCTATTTCAAAGTCTGTGTTTACCTACTCGGTGATTAACAAGAGTAAAAGTTAAAGTGACTCTTGCATCACCGAATATACCGATTCAAATCCTCTTTTTTTCTTTTTCAACAGTTAAACAAATAAGTTAATTTCAAAAAATAGAAAACGCATTTCTATTTTAAATGTCGAAACGATTAACAATTTAGATTAGGCAGAGCTTTCGTGCTATCTTAAACATCACCCTTCCGACAGACTTCTTGTTTGATGTATTTAGAGAAAGTAATTTTCAAAAAAAATGTAAGTTTTTTATTTTAATTCAATTTAGCAAAAGGGTCCCTTCAACTCGAAATCGAACATCCCCCACCGATTTAAAGCTTATTGACCCCTTACATACAGGTACACAGATACATGAAAAAAAAAAGAACAAAAAACGAAAAGGGAGAAACGATACCCGTGTTCCCGCTACCAATGTCCCGCTGCGTTGCCTATGCGTTTCCTATGTGCTTCCAAAGTGTAGGTACGAAATGAATGTGTTCAGAGAAATGAACCGTTCTACTTGCTCGATTAGACATTCTGCGTTTGATAGGGAGCAATTTTCTATGATACAGGTACCGTGACTTTCAAAGTGCTCTTAAAGTTGTAAATTCTTACAAAGTTGAGAGAAGGAGAGAGGAGAGACGGGAGAGAGAGGAGAGACAGAAAGGAGTGATGGGAGAGAGAGGAGAGACAGAAAGGAGAGACGGGAGAGAGAGGAGAGACGGGAGAGACAGAGGAGAGACGGGAGAGACAGGGGAGAGACAAAGAGGAGACACAGAGAAGAGAGTCGAAGAGAGTCGAAGAAAAAAGGGAGACGCAGAGAGAAAAAAGACAAAGAGAGTCAGAGAGGGAAGAGAAGAGACAGAAGAGCGGAAAGAAGCAAACAGACGGGTTGTTTAACCGCGGTTCGGCAACACTATATACTCTTCCCTGATACGTGACAAGGATCCAAGGGATCCAGGCTCGATTGGCTTCCAAAACGCGCACTTGTGCCGCGGCCACGAGCAAATATACCACGAGCTGCACACACGTGTATGTACATACACGGTCGATACAGGTACAGGGGGTGAAGCTCGGCGTTCCCAGCCGACTGGTGAACACAGAGAGGATAGGCGAGAGGATAGGAGGTGGAGGAGGAGGTAGAGCAAATATTGATGGAAGTCGAAAAAATTTTAAAAGCCATCCCAGCGGGACCAGTTCAGTTGTGTTCCGCCGCTTTTCCGCGGTGATCGAGCTTTTTAAGTATTCGACAAATATCGATGTTTCCATTGATTTTCGATTTTTCGAACGA
>NW_017100321.1:1305904-1315887 GCF_001263275.1 Habropoda laboriosa | reverse complement strand
GTTTTTCTATTTTTATTTATTTATTTTTCTTTCTTTTTCGCTTGTTTTTTCGTTCCTGCCTTCTTTCGTTCGCTTGCCTTCGCTGCCGCGATACAAAGCGATTCACGTTAGCGCCGCGAGTATCTAGCTGAGAATACTCGAGAGGAGAGTCCGACGGGGGGGCAGTTTCGTTGGAGAACGCTTTAATACTACGCGTTGTTTCAGTTACAGCCAAATTATCAATCTTCCTTTCATTTTACTACGCTACAGAATACCCACTGTTACGAATCGCAATAGCCTGGTCGCGAAATGTTAAAGGTCATTTTACTACGCTACAGAATACCCACTGTTACGAATCGCAATAGCCTGGTCGCGAAATGTTAATCGTCCCTCTTTTCGAGTCAAACCGTCTAAGGAGTCTACCAGGGATAGGGGACTCGGGTAGTGCACGGTAGATTGATAGTTAACGCACAACAACTTGTCGTTAAACTGTACATTTGAGAAACGTGTACAATGCGCGAAATGTCTGACCTTACTTGTAGGAGAATTGTGTGTCGTGTCGTGTGGTGTTCGCTATTTTATAAACTACGCGTGTGTTGCGATTGGTGGTGTGAAGCTGTCGCAGGTGGTGGAAGTGTGCGGTGATTGGTTTTTCGGTGTGTTTGGGGTGTGTCTGGTGGTGGTGTGAAAGTGGGGAATTCGTTCTTACATTTGTTACATTGCTTGGTGATGTCGAAGGTCTGTTTATTATCATAGGTCATGCGGTGTTCAGGTGTGAGAAGCGTCGAGTTTTTGGGTGTAGCAAAGTAATTTTTGTGCCGGCTAAGACCTCGCTTTTTAGGACGTGTTGGTCTATTGGGAGTACCGATGTATCGTTCGGCTCGTCGGTACGGCCGAACAACCCAAGCGACGTCTAGTCACGCATCTGACATTACATAAAAGATGTGATTTCTTGATCAGCCGCTATACGATTCGCGCTGTTACACGCTCAGATATTTTCATCTTAGTCCTTAGTTTTATCTGTATTCACAACTAGTCACCCACTTTCATCATTACTCATACCGGACTCTTCACCTTCCAACTCTCCTGCATAGTCGCAACCCAAAGTCCATCTTTGCAGAACCCTTAAATAGCCCTATTTTCTCCATTTCCGCGTTTATTCTCTGTTTTACCATGCGCAGATAAAGTTCTGTTTCTACGCAACGACGATCTTTAAGTGTTTTAATTCAGCGACACCCCAATATCTGCTCCTAGTTCCGAGGAATTGGAGCAAACCGGGCATCACAGCGCGTTTCGTTCCTGTTCGAGTAAATAAAAGCATCCACTGTTTCTTCTAATTTTCACTCCAACAGATACACTCCTATTTCTAAGTAACAAGACACCCGTTACACTCGTACACAAAGAGTATTACACCCGCAATCAGTCATTTCTCAATTACAGCACAGCGAACAAAGATACATACACACCACTGCCCAAAAAATTTGCAAACCTATATCTCCAATTTGCAACATCGATCCTCCCACAAATTCTCTATCTATAGGGTAATTCTGGGAGAGACGGACCAGGCAAGTATTTCCTACATTATCCGCCGTACGTGGAACGCGTAGGTATTCTTTTTTTTTACATTTATTTTACGGAAAGCGATAGAGCGTGGCTCACAGTGTGTTTTTTCTTCCACATCTGGCGGATGATGTAGGAAATACTTGCCTGGTCCGTCTCTCCCGAAATTACTCTAAAGTCTCAAAAATTCCAAACTCCTCTATACCTTCCTAACTCACAGCAGTCCTGTACGAAACTCTCCTAACAATTTGTCCCAGAAAAATCTCTCCTCCGTCTCTACGACAAGGAAAATTCTACACATTTATCGCGTAGCATCGAGAAGAAAGAAAGAAAAAACGGTGCAGAAACCGCTAACCACTGAAACACTACCTCCACCCCTCCTCCTACCCTGTGGTATTGCTAAATAAAATCACTTTCTCACGGTTGAACTCGGAATAATTACGAGTGGCGGGCAGGTTACGCTTGTGCACCGGCAGCCAAGCTCGCTGGTATACACGGTATCGATGAAATACCGATAATCGATTGCCCTCTACAAGGCATATATCCGGTAAGGTCGATGGCTAAACACGCGACCGCCGTTATATAGCCAGCAATTTGTACCGTCGGCTGCGGCGGCGGCGGCGGCAGTGGCGGCGGCGGTGGTGGTGCACTCCGTTGCATTATAATGCCCGCTTATTATTTACGAGCCGTGGCTGGCTGGCTGGCTGGTTGGTTGGCTCCAAGGGTGGCAATATATCGACACCCCGTGGAGTTTCCTCCTTTGGCTACTGGTTACCATTCATAATGGAGCATAATGGGCTTCCCCTTTCCTTGGACCAGAGGCCCGGGGGTTTCCAGCAGTCAGAGTGCAACAACCCCCCATCGACGTTAATACTACGCGGTACACATACCTTGTCATATGTATATCTCTGTCTCTCTTTCTTTTTCTATGTCTCTTTCAGTACGTAGGTTAGGCGTGTATTAGGTAGATATCGGGGGCGGGGAACATTTTTTTGCACTTTCTGTAATAACGTGAAAATTTTCGTTCTTTCGATTCTCTCGACTACTCTTCATTCGGGAAAGAAAGAGTTTTGGATGATTCTTTTTTAGATCTCGACGGGTAAATTGTGATTATTATAGAAATGTACGAATTATTGGATAGAAAGAAATTAGGTGGTAATGATGTAGGAATCCGAGCTATTGGAAGAAATTAATAATTAGGAATCCCTCGATCGTCGACACGCGTTTTTGCGAAGGTGAGCATCGCCTAATCTTAAATAGAAGAATGTTCTGGAAAACGAGAGTGCGATTGTGTGTGTGTGGCCTAGAAGTAAACGAGGCAGGCCATGGGAGCGAGTCTTAGAGCTGTAATAGCATAGAGACATTAAAGAGTGTATCTTCTAGAATAACACCTTTAATAATGTTCTAAAACAAAGCAAGTTTTCACCCCAGTCACCGCTTCTCGCAACATATTCCACGGTAATGTAATCGTGTAACGATGAATAAATAAAACGAGAGTACGAAATATGGATAACAGGGGACCTAACCTTTATGTTTCTATTTGCATTTCAAAGAAGTCCTATTGTAACGTTGCGTGTATAAAATTGTCGTCCTATTCTAAAATCACACTACTGTTCGTAATTATCGCTTCCGAAGATTAGCCCCTTAACCTATGATTTCTTTTCTGACTGTGCATCCAAGCGTCCGCCATTTAATGTTTCAGTACTGTGTCAGGTAACGAAAGCTAACCTGTTACGGATCAATTGCATTTAGGAATCCTTGATCTTACAAATTAAAACGAAAGCTAGGATTGCAATTCAGTTTTTCAATTAATATAACTATTTTTCTCATATCTTGACAAGAATCTCTGCCACGAGCCTGACGCTTTGTTGCAGGTTAAAAGGTTAACTTGAAAATTTTTCAGGTTAGGTTATAGGTAATTAAGGATATAATTAAAGCAGTGAAAAGATAGAAGTGTGATTTACAAAGACTAACCTTAAAATTTTCAAGGAGACAAAATGGCGCGCCTGTAAGTGGTTGAACAACCCGATAGGAACGAACAGACGATTTTCGAGAGTCGCGACCGCAAATTGAGTGGCAAAATCGATTAGCCGCGTCGTCGGGAATCCATTCGCAGGAAATCGACTGCTCGCGGAACCTGGGTCGTTCGTCGAGCATGAAACCGATCCGATTTCAAAGATCCTCAGGCTCCTCTCTCTCTCTCTCTTATCCTTCTGCACCTGCGAACTGTATCCGACATCCGATACCTTTTTCTTCTTCTGTTCACCCCGTGTTCACGTCGAAGGATCTGAAACCAAGTGGAAGTTGTCCCTCCCGGCGAAACTTACGTTTTTCCATTCCATAGCCCGCTCTGTTCGATAATTCGATCGAACCCTCGTTTTTCATCTGCCACCACGAATTATCCTTCATTTCACAGATGGAACAATTTTTCGTTACGGGAATCGTGAACGTTTCTCTATACCTATAGGGTAAGAAACGTTCACTTTGCTGTTTCACATACGGAAGATTCTGGAAAATTGTGGAAACCCCGGGAGTTATCAACACTGTTCTATTCTGTCTTCAGTTCTGTACTCAGAATTCTAAGTCACCCGCCACAAAATTTCATATTTAAACTGGGCTTGAAACATTAAAATATTAATTTTAATGTTTAATTAAATACGTTCATGGAAAAGTTATAAATACATTGCTATGAATAAAAATTATTTTGCTCCTAAAAGCAGTGTTACAATGGCGTTTTTGCCCTGTACGCGAACAGGCCCAGGGAGAAACCCAAAGCGCTGGACCTGGCTTCAAGATGCTCGCTTCACCGTCTTCGGGACGGATTTTCTCACACTATTGTAGGAGTAGAGTGAGAGCGAGGGTGAAGGAGAGAGAGAGAGAGAGAGCCGCATTGTGTGTGTGTGTGTGATCCGCGTTTCATGGGCAAACTATCGCGCTACAAGTCGCGGATCACACACACTGCCAATGCGGCTCTCTCTCTCTCTCTCTCTCTCTCTCTCCTTCACCCTCGCTCTCACTCTCACTCCTACAATAATGTGGAAAATCCGTCCCGAAGACGGTGAAGTTTCATGGGCAAATTATCGCGCTACAAGTCGCGAATCACGCACACACACCATGCGGCTCTCTCTCTCTCCTTCACCCTCGCTCTCACTCTCACTCCCACACTATCGCAACAGAAGCGAAGCTCCGAATCACCTCCACTAATTGGAAAATTTTTGAAAAGCCTTCGATAAATTCCTCGTCAAAGGACGATCTCTCGTTCCATTCCGCGCAAAGGTGACAAAGGGCTGCGGAAAGGTGTGGATAAAATGAAAAATTAGCAAATATACAATTATCCAACGCCACGTATGGAGTATCAATATCTTATTTATTATTCTCATAATCCGTCTATACATTTGCATCGGATAACATATGGTAACTACAAAGAGCGACGGCATCCGTTCGCCGGGCGAGAATCTAAACATCTTTTAGAGCCGTGATACTTACAGGCAAACACTTATGTATAATTCGATCGTGTCTAATACGTTCGCGCGTTCCTCGTAACCAGAAAGGAAAAAGAACGAACTCTCTTATCTCCCATCTCCGTGATTTTTTTTTTTTCTCTTTTTCATCTTTTCGCAAAATCGTATTTTATTTTTTTTTCCTTTTTGTCGTTTTCTCGTTTAGGTATAATTCGCTGTAACACTTTCGCTAAAACATACTCCGTGACGTAGCTGTTCCGGTATAATTGCAACGACGACGATTAGGCTAAAGCGATTCGCGCGTATTTACAGGTCTATCTCTCCCTCGTCTCTCCTCCTCTCTATTGTCCCGAAGCCGCACTTTTCGTTCGTTAATTATCATCGTTCTCTCCCTTCTCAATCGTGACGATACAATCCTTGCTTCCGTTTTTCTCTTCTTCTCATTTTCGGTTTGTCCGGCTCGAACGTTACCCTACACACATACTTCGTTAAGTCGCTTTATCTACACATGTATAAAGATATATCGTTACGACGAGGCTTCTTCTTCTCGTGATTATTCGTCAAATAACGAAACTGTGTATCAACTGTTCAGTGAATTACTGGCCACACACTGTTTCTTGGTTTGTTTTCTTTTGGAAAATTCTCGATTCGAAAGTTCTCGACACTGAGACACGTGACGACGGAGATCTTCTTTTTCGAAGAATTTTCATTTCTTCTCGAGTAATCTGGGGTTTTCCAACGTGTCTGAGTTGCATTCGAGAAAGGCTTGCGGGATCAGTTTTCTTTATCAGTCGGAATTGAAAGAATTCGAGTCCTCCGAATTTTTAAGTTTCCAGTGGAAAGCTTGGAAAATTCATTTTTTCGTTATTAGGATTCTCGGTGTGAGAATTGTCGGATATTAAGATACACCTATTCTTCTTCAGTTGCCCCATCGGAGTCTTCTGCCGCGGGAAAATTCGAACAGTTTGGAAAAGTGCACAACGAAATTAAGTTATCTTCTCATTTGTAAATTCTCCCAGATTTCTTGCCATACCTTATCACCGTTCACCTCTCCGATCCCTCTCGCGGAAGACACTTCGAACTCTTTCATAAATTCGCCCAGATTCCTTCGCATATCCGTTATCACATTAACCTCTACTCTCGACTGCCCTCCTTCGGAAGAAGCTCGCTCAACGACCTCGAATCATCCTCTAACTCTCGAAAATCTCCCCTCGGAAAACCCTCGATCCTCCGTGGTAATCCTCCAAAAGAGACAAGTGATCGTCGAACAGATCGCAACGACCGCGAATCTTCAACTCTCGTCGGAGAACCTCCCTCGCGTAGTAATCTTCCACCAAAGAGAGGCAATGTCATCTCGAACGTTCCAATTTTCCTCCTCGACTTGAGAACGACGTCGAATCATCGTTCAACTCTCGAAATCTCTCCCGAAGAGAACTGCGATCCTACGCGGTACAATCTTGCAGAGATATAAATGTTCGAACGCGCCATTTCCTCGTCCCTTCCCTCGATAGGCTGCTATTGCAGGTAAGACCAGGTGGCGGCCTGCGCGTCGTCCGGTCACTCGGAGTAGCTGGTCTTGTCGCTGGCGTCGTCGGGACTGGTTTCCCGATAGGCGTCGCCGTTCGTGTGCAGGTTCTGATTGGGCGGCTTGATCACCGTGGGCAGGTAACCGGTGCCGGCGTAAGGCGCAGCGAGGAACCTGTGTCTGGTCGAGGGGATGGGAGTGGTGCAGTACGCGGCGCGACTCGCGTACGCGGCGGACACAGAGGCGGATGCGGCGGCGGCCGACGCCAGCGCGCCAGCCAAAGGTGAGAACGCTGACTTCGGTTGGAGACTGTCCTCGCAGACCAACACCTCCATCGCGGACACCACGTCGCCTAAGGGACACAGATACCTATTGCCAAACTTCTCTTCGTTTACGTACAATTTGTTGCTTTTGCTTTCAGCGTGTATCGGGTTGTTCGGAAAGTTCTAAGCGAAATTTCAACCGTCGTGTCTCTGCTTCTAATTGACGTGGTAACGAAAGTTAAACGGTATTTTCCTAGTCGGGAGACTAGTTTTCTAGTCCGAAGCATACCGACGCTCGACAGCGGGAGACTTGTCAGGGCTCACGCTCACTCTCTCTCGTGTTTTCATAAATTTATCCATTGCCGAAATGGATTTGAGCGGTACTGAAAGAGATGAAAACGTAATATTTGCTGATAGATCGTCAGATTATTCTTGCAACGATAGTGAATTTTCGGACAGTTGTTGCTCAGAAGATAGCGACACTGTGCCTGTGAAAAATCGCAATCGTTTTCGTTCTAGTAGTGACTCGGAAGAAGATGAAATTGATTTGGATTTTTTCACTTTGTGAATTTGCTCGGGTTTGCCCGCTACAGATGTAAGACGCGCGAAAAGTAGCCCGACAGCAAAGTGTTAAAGGTGACTCCAAGGTGCTGCTCGAATTATTCGTAAGATGAATAGAGATGGATATAAGTCGAAGCTACCCGACTACAATTTCAGTTAGGCATACCTAAAGACGAATGTGGGCCTAATGCGGAAAGGATTAGGCACACCTAAATGCTGCAAGCCTAATCGTTACCGCATTAGGTCCTAATTCGGAAGGAATGATGTATGCCTAAGTTGGGTATTCCTAACAGTTGCCATACGTGGCCCAAATAGGGGTGGCCGAGCGCACGCCTAAATTAGGTGGAGCGGGGCTCTTAAACTTATATGTATGAATATTTACAGACATCTCAGTGTGGGACGTACGCTTGCGTGTGAGCTTTCAACAAGATAAAAGTTTTTAGAACTTAATCCATACAGTGTCTTGATGAGGTATTCCTCGTGAGATTTCATTAATGTCTCCCAATGACAGCCTAATAAAGCTATTCTAATATGGGCCTAATGCGGTTGGCCTCAATGGGAAAGCCTAATGCTGCCCTAACGCAGCTTTCCCAATTAGGCGATCGTGAATATTCCGCGTTACATACCGCCTAACAGGCAAATTAGACTAGCCTAATGCGGACCTAATATCTGCCTAATTGAAATTTCTAGTCGGGTATGTTCTCTGCAGTGGAGCAAGGATGTTGAATTTTTCGTGGCAACGCTCCTTAGGAGTAATTTTTGGGGTACACCGGATTTATCTTCGAATAACGAGTAAAATACCTTTTGGTTTTTGTCGCTGTCTCAATTAGAAACAGAGATACGTCAGTTTGAATTTTTCTTACATTTCGCTACGAACTTTCCGGACGACCCAATATTACAGTCGGTGTGGAATTTTTCGTCGACGTTTCAGAAGTATATCGTGGAAAATTATTCGGGTGTAGAAGGAACAGATTAGACAGCCAGAGATTGCAAACGAAGAAAGGAAATCTCGTCTAACGGGTGACACGAGAAACTTAGAAACGCGAGATATGTTTACAGCAAGTGACGTTACGTTAGGTTTATCGTCGAACCTTCGAAGTATCAACCCCTTCGGTACCAAGCGATTTTTAACGTTCCACAAGTGTTCGGATAATTGCTAGCAGAAAATACCCCGCGGTGCTCAGAAGTTTGCCCCCGGGGCAGCTCGGGGGCAAGACGGGCACTTATCCCGCCCGCCGGGCGTTTCGTGCGCACCTCTCATCGCGCAATTTTCTACGATTCGATACGTCGATGTTATCGGTCAGGCCGATAACGACAATAAGTATTGGAGAAGGTGGACAGACTTCCTTCCAGGGGCAAAATCCTGAGCTCTGCACAGTTTCAGAACGCACACGGTATTTCATTTAGGGCAATTTCGGGAGAGACGGACCAGCCGAGTATTTCCTAGATCAGAGCTGCTTAACTTCTTGATCACGAGCAAATTTCCCCTCCCGAGATTCCCTCACTATGAGACTGCGATGATCTCGCTCGAGTTGCGGCGCGGCGGGAGGACGCGAGAAGGAGTCCTCCCACCGCAACTCCAGCGACTGCCTTTTGTTTATGTTACACATTCTGCGTGTTCGTACCAATCGTTTCGTACCAAAAAACTATTGCTGGAGTTGTGGTGGGAGGACTCGAGCGAGATCATCTCAGTCGCATAGTAGGAGAACCTCGGGAGGGGAAATTTGCTCGTGAGCAAGAAGTTAAGCAGCTCTGTCCTACATCATCCGCTAGATATGAAACAAAGAGCACCGAGAGCCACGCTCGATCGCTTTCCGTAAAACAAAAGAATACTGACTACGGCGGATAATGTAGGAAATACTTGCCCGGTCCGTCTCTCCCGGAATTACCCTAAATGAAAATTTCATCCCCCGTTCGTAAAAATGTCGGACATTATTTCTCCGCAATCTCTTTCTTCGCGGTGTACGCGTATTCCAAGAATCAAACCCGTGAACCCAGTCTCGCGAGCGAAGGGGTTGAGATACTCGAACGGAAACTCGAGAACGGGGTCCTCCCGCATCTCGGGGCCACGCGACCACCGCGTGATCTCGAGAGAAGGGAAAAAGAAGAAAAGAAAAGAAAAAACAGAGAATCACCGACCAACAAAACGTGGGTCGTGTTCTGTCTCTCCGCGAATAAAATGCCCGTGGATATCGGATTGCACATCGCCTACCTTTGCACCGGTGCAGCAGAGCCTCGACGTCCGCGCGACGCCTTCCCGGAAACACTCGAAGCAGAACGTCCACGGGGGATCGTTGCTGCTGTTGCTGTTGCTGCTGGTGTTGCTGCTGCAACTGAAGCCCGCAGCTCTGTTGGATGTTCTGCATCTGCATCTGCATTTGAATCTCCCGCGGTTCCGGCATGTGATGGTGATGTTGGTGTTGGTACAACGCCGGTGAACAGTAGAGCGAACTCGCTGCTGGACCGTAAAGAGGCGCGTACGGGGGAAAGTGCACCGCCGTCGCCGCAGCCTGGAACAGAGGATGAAACGGCTATTGTTATTTTATTTTTGCTGTTATTCAAGTTTTTTGTCGGATAAAGTTAATGATTTTTGAGTGATCTTTTCCAAGTTTTCGATAACATCGATTCTTTCGT